>NW_027047437.1:0-14897 GCF_025399875.1 Dalotia coriaria
TTTTTTTTTTTTTTTTTTTTAAAAAAAAAAAAAAAAAAAAAAAAAAAAAAAGAAAATAAAAAAAAATCTGTTTTTTTGCTGTTTTTCCCTTAAAAAAGCAGATTAAAGCTCAAAAAAGTGCTGTTTTTCTAAAATAATTTATTTTCAAAACACTTTGATCGTTGAAATTGTTTTAAAAAAGACCCCAATATTAATAAAACCCAAAATAAAAAATTTCGTCGTTTTTTTGTTTTTTTACGCGTTAAAAAGCAGATTATAGCTCAAAACGTGCTGTTTTTTCTAAAAAAAAACATTTTCAAGCATTTTAGATCGTTGAAATCGTTCAAATAAACAATATTAATAAAAAAAAGAATAAAAAAATTTCGTTTTACTGTTTTAAGCGTTAAACGCAGATTAAAAACTCAAAAAAGGCTGTTTTTTGCTAAAATAATCATTTTCAAGCATTTTAGATCCGTTGAAATGTTCAAATAGACGCAATATTAATAAAAAAGAAAAAAAATTTGCCCTTTTTTTCGTTTTTCGCGTTAAAAAAGCAGATTAAAACTCAAAAAAGTTGTTGTGCTAAAATAAGCATTTTCAAGCAAGATCGTTTAAATCGTTCAAATAGAAAAATATTTAAAAAAAAGAATAATTAAAAAGTCGTTTTATGCTGTTTTTCGCGTTAAAACGCAGATTAAAGCCTTTAAAAAGTGGGTGTTTTGCTAAAAAAAATCATATTTAAAACATTTTAGATCATTGGAAAATCGTTCAAATAGACGGGAAAAATTAATAAAAAAGAATAATAAAAAATTTCGTCGTTTTTTTGCTGTTTTACGCGTTAAAAAAGCAGATTAAAAACCCCAAAAAGTCTGTTTTCTTTAAAAAACATTTTTAAGCATTTTAGATCGTTTAAATCGTTCAAATAGAAGCAAAAATTAATAAAAAAAAAAAGAATAATAAAAATTTCGTCGTTTTTTTTGCTGTTTTACGCGTTAAAACGCAATTAAAAAAAAAATTTCTGTTTTGCTAAAAAATCATTTTTTTAAACATTTTAGATCGTTCAAATAGACGCAATATTAAAAAAAAACGAATAATAAAATTTCGTCGTTTTTTTGCTGTTTTTTTCGCGTTAAAAAGCAGATTAAAACTCAAAAAATTCCCTTTTCTTTAAAAAAAGCATTTTCAAGCATTTTAGATCGTTGAAATCGTTCAAATAGAAGCAATATTAATAAAAAAAAGAATAATAAAAAATTCGTCATTTTTATGCTGTTTTTTCGCATTAAAACGAAGATTAAAGCTCAAGACGTGCTGTTTTTGCTAAAATAATCATTTTCCAAACATTTTAGATCGTTGAAATCGTTCAAAAAAGACGCAATATTAATAAAAAAAAAGAATAATAAAAAATTTGTCGTTTTTTTTGCTGTTTTTACGCGTTAAAAAGGGAGATTAAAACTCAAAAAGTGCTGTTTTGCTAAAATAATCATTTTCCGGGATTTTAATCGTTGAAATCGTTCAAAAAAAGACGCAAAAATTAATAAAAAAAGAATAATAAAAAAATTTTGTCGTTTTTTTGCTGTTTTTCGCGTTAAAACGCAGATTAAAAACTCAAAAAATGCTGTTTTGCTAAAATAATCAAAATTCAAGCCCTTTTAGATCTTTAAATCGTTCAAATAGACGCAAATTAATAAAAAAAGAAAAAAAAAAATTTCGTCGTTTTTTTTGCTGTTTTACGCGTTAAAACGCAGATTAAAGCCCAAACTTTCTGTTTTGTTTAAAAAAATCATTTTCAAGCATTTTAGATCGTTGAAATCGTTCAAATAGACGCAAATTAATAAAAACGAATAATAAAAAATTTTGTCGTTTTTTTTGCTGTTTTACGCGTTAAAACGCAGATTAAAAACTCAAAAAGTGTTTTTGTGCTAAAATAAGCATTTTCAAGCATTTTAGATCGTTGGGAAAACGTTCAAATAAAAAAGAAATATTAATAAAAAAAGAATAATAAAAAAAATTTGTCGTTTTTTGGGTGTTTTTCGCGTTAAAACGCAGATTTTAAAAAAACCGTGGGTGTTTTGCTAAAAAAATCATATTCCCAAACATTTTTGATCATTGAAATCGTTCAAATAGACGTTTTTAATAAAAAAAGAATAAAAAAAATTTCGTCGTTTTTTTGCTGTTTTTCGCGTTAAAAAGGAAATTAAAAACTCAAAACGTGCCGTTTTGCTAAAAAAAGCATTTTCAAGCATTTTTTTGATCGTTGAAATCGTTCAAATGAAGCAATAATTAAAAAAAACGAATAATAAAAATTTCGTCGTTTTATGCTGTTTTACGCGTTAAACCCCAGATTAAAAAAACAAAAATGCTGTTTTGCTTTTAAAAAAATCATTTTCAAGCATTTTGATCGTTCAAATAAGCAATAATTTAAAAAAAACGAATAATAAAAATTTTGTCGTTTTATGTTTTTTTACGCGTTAAAAAAGCAGATTAAAACTCCAAAAAGTGCTGCTTTGCTGAAAAAAAGCATTTTTAAACATTTTAGATCGTTGAAATCGTTCAAATAGAAGCAAAAATTAATAAAAACGAATAATAAAAAAATTTGTCATTTTTTTGCCGTTTTTGCCTTAAAAAAGAAGATTAAAAGCTCAAGACGTGCTGTTTTGCTAAAATAATCATTTTTAAGCATTTTAGATCGTTGAAATCGTTTTTAAATGGGGCAATATTAATAAAAAAAGAATAATAAAAAAATTTGTCGTTTTTTTTGCTGTTTTTTCGCGTTAAAAAAAGCAGATTAAAAACTCAAAACGTGCTGTTTTTGCTTTAAAAAAATCATTTTCAAGCATTTTAATCGTTGAAATCGTTCAAATAGACGCAAAAATTAATAAAAAAGAATAATAAAAAATTTTTGTCGTTTTTTTGCTGTTTTACGCGTTAAAAGCAAATTAAAAACTCAAAACGTGCTGTTTTGCTAAAATAAAATTTTCAAGCATTTTAGATCGTTTTTAAAACTTTTAAATAGAAGAAAAAATTAATAATAAACGAAAAATAAAAAAAATTTGTCGTTTTTTTGCTGTTTTCGCGTTAAAAAGCAGATTAAAAACTCAAAACGTGCCTTTTGCTAAAATAATATATTCAAAAAACATTTTAGATCGTTAAAATCGTTTTAAATAGACCCAATATTAAATAAAAAAAAAGAATAATAAAAAATTTTGCGTTTTATGCTGTTTTTCGCGTTAAAAAAGCAGATTAAAACTCAAAACGTGCTGTTTTTTCTAAAATAAAAACATTTTCCCAAACATTTTACATCGTTGGGAAATCGTTCAAATAGACGCAATATTAATAAAAACGAATAATAAAAAAATTTGTCGTTTTTTTGCTGTTTTACCCCGTTAAAAACCGTTAAAACTCAAAACGTGCTGTTTTTTAAAATAATCATTTTCCAAGCATTTTTAGATCGTTGAAATCGTTCAAATAGACGGGGAATATTAATAAAAAAAAGAATAATAAAAAATTTTGTCGTTTTTATGCTGTTTTTCGCGTTAAAACACAGATTAAAGCTTTTAAAACGGGTGGGTTTTTCTAAAAAAAAACAAATTTTTAAGCATTTTAGATCGTTGAAATCGTTCAAATGAAGCTTTTTAATAAAAAAAAGGGAAAAATAAAAAAATTTGTCGTTTTTTGGGCTGTTTTTCGCGTTAAAACGAGATTAAAGCCCCCAAAAAAGTGCTGTTTTGCTAAAATAATCATTTTCAAGCATTTTAGATCGTTGGAAATCGTTCAAATAGACGCAATATTAATAAAACAAATAATAAAATTCGTCGTTTTATGCTGTTTTGCGCGTTAAAACGCAGATTAAAAGCTCAAAACATTGCTGTTTTCCGAAATAATCATTTTTCAAGCATTTTTAGATCGTTGAAATCGTTCAAATAGACGCAATATTAATAAAAACGAATAATAAAAATTTCAATCCGTTTTTATGCTGTTTTACGCGCGTTAAAACGCAGATTAAAGCTCGTGCTGTTTTTAGCACAAAATAGAGCATTTTCAAGCATTTTAGATCGTTGAAATCTGATTCAAATAGAAGAAGCTAATAATAAACGGGCAAAAAAATTTTCGTCGTTTTATACTGTTTTACGCGTTAAAACGCAGATTTAAAAACTCAAACGTGCTGTTTTGCTAAAATAGTATATTCAAGCATTTTTAGATCGTTGGGAAATCGTTCAAATAGACGCAATATTAATAAAACGACCGTAAAATTTCGTCGTTTTTTTTATGCTGTTTTACGCGACGCAGATTAAAGCTCAAAACGTGCTGTTTTGCTTTAAAATAATCATTTTCAGAAAGCACTTTAGATCGTTGAAATCGTTCAAATAGACGCAATGGCCAATAAAAACGAACAATAAAAATTTCGTCGCTTTTTATGCTGTTTTTACGCGTTAAAGCGCGGTTAGCTCAAAGGTGCTGTATTGCTAAAATAAGCATTTTCAAGCATTTTAGATCCCGTTGAAATCGTTCAAATAGACGCAATATTAATAAAACAGATAATAAAAAATTCGATGAATTTTACATATGTTTTTACGCGTTAAAACGCAGTTAAAGCTTTCAAAACGTGCTGTTTTGCTAAAATAATCATTTTCAAGCATTTTATCGATTTGAAATCGTTCAAATGGGCACCGTATTAATAAAAAACGAATAATAAAAAATTTCATTCGTTTTTATGCTGTTTACGCGTTAAAACGCGAGATTAAAACTCAAAACGTGCTGTTTTGCTGAGCCAGCATTTTTCAGTAAATTTTAGATCGTTGAAATCGATTTCAGAAATAGAAGCAATATTAATAAAACGAATAATAAAAATTTCGTCGTTTTTATGCTGTTTTACGCGTTAAACGCAGATTAAAGCTCAAAACGTGCTGTTTTTGCTAAAATAATCATTTCAAGCATTTTTAGATCGTTGAAATCGTTCAAAATAGACACCAATATTAATAAAACGAATAATAAAAATTTTCGTCGCGTTTTTTATGCTGCGTTAAAGACGCGATTGAAGCTCAAAACGTGCTGTTTTGCTAAAATAATCATTTTCAAGCATTTTAGATCCGTTGAAATCGTTCAAATAGACGCAATATTAATAAAAACGAATAATAAAAATTTCGTCGTTTTTATGCTGTTTTTACGCGTTAAAACGCAGATTAAAGCTCAAAAGAAACGTGCTGTTTTACGCTGAAATAAGCATTTTTACAGCATTTTTAGATCGTTGAAATCGTTCCAATAGAAGAAATATTAATAAAAAACGAAGATAATAAAATTCGTCGTTTTTTATACTGTTTACGCGTTAAAAACGCAGATTAAAACTCGAAACGTGCTGTTTTGCTAAAATAATCATATTCAAGCATTTTAGATCGTTGAAATCGTTCAGAATAGACGCAATATTATTATTAAAAACGAATAATAAAATTTAAAGTCGTTTTTATGCTTTTGTTTTACGCGTTAAAACGCAGATTAAAGCTCAAAACGTGCTGTTTTGCTAAAATAATCATTTTCAAGCACTGTAGATCGTTGAAATCATTTAAAATAGGCGCAATATTAATAAAAACGAACAATAAAAATTTCGTCGTTTTTATATGCGAACACTTACGTTTAAACGCAGATTAAAGCTCAAACGGTAACGCTTTAAAATAAGCATTTTTCAAGCATTTTTAGATCGTTGAAATCGTTCAAATAGAGTAATATTAATAAAAACGAATGATAAAAATTCGTCGTTTTTTATGCTGTTTTGCGCGTTAAAACGCAGATTAAAACCCAAAACGTGCTGTTGTTTTTGCTAAAATAATCATTTTCAAGCATTTTGATCGTTGAAATCCCTGGAAATAGACGCAATATTAATAAAAACGAATAATAAAAATTTCGTCGTTTTTTTTTATGCTGTTTTACGCGTTAAACACAGATTAAAAGCTCAAAACGTGCTGCTTTGTAGCGCAAAGCAAGAATTTTTTGCAGCATTTTAGATCGTTGAAATCGTTCAAATAGAAGCAATATTAATAAAACGAATAATAAAAAAAGGTGAAATCGCGTTTTTATGCTGTTTTACGCGTTAAAACGAAGATTAAAACTCAAGACGTGCTGTTTTGCTAAAATAATCATTTCAGCATTTTTAGATCGTTGAAATCGTTCAAATGGGCACAATATTAATAAAAACGAATAATAAAAATTCGTGGGTACATGCTGTTTTACGCGTTAAAACGCAATTAAAACTCAAAACGTGCTGTTTTGCTAAAATAATCATTTTCAAGCATTTTAGATGGTTGAAATCGTTCAGTAGACGCAATATTAATAAAAACGAATAATAAAATTTCACGTACGGTTTTTACATGCTTGTTTTACGCGTTAAAACGCAGATTAAAGCTCAAAACGTGCTGTTTTGATAAAATATTAAGCATTTTCCGAAGCATTTTAGATCGTTGAAATCGTTCAAATAGAAGAAATATTAATAAAAACGAATAATAAAATTCGTCGTTTTTATGCTGTTTTACGCGTTAAACGCAGATTAAAAGCTCCGAAGCGTGCTGTTTTGCTAAAATAATCGCTTGGTAAAGCATTTGAAGTCGTTTGGAAATCGTTCAAATAGACGCAATATTGTAAAAACGAATAATACCGTCGTTTTTATATGCTGTTTTACGCGTTAAAACGTTAAAGAAAACTCAAAACGTGCTGTTTTGCTAAAATAATCATTTTCAAAAGCACTGGCAGATCGTTGGAAATCACGTTCAAATAGACGCAATATTAATAAAAACGAACAATAAAAATTTCGTCGTTTTTATGCTGTTTACGCGTTAAAACGCAGATTAAAGCTCAAAACGTGCTGTTTTGCTAAAATAAGCATTTTCAAGCATTTGAATCGTTAAATCGTTCAAATAAGTAATGTGTAAAAACGAATAATAAAAAATCGTCGTTTTATGCATTTTACGCGTTAAAGCATAGTTAAAACCCAAAACATTTGTGCTGTTTTGCTTTAAAATAATCATTTTCAAGCATTTTTTGATCGTTGAAATCGTTCAAATAGACGCAATATTAATAAAACGAATAATAAAAATTTCGTCACGTTTTATACTGTTTTACAACGTTAAAACGCAGATTAAACTCAAAACATTATGTTTGCTAAAATGAGCATTTCCAAGCATTTTAGATCGTTGAAATCGTTCAAGTAGAAGAAATAGCCAATAATAAACGAATAATAAAAATTCGTCGTTTTTACATGCTGTTTTACGCGTTAAAACGCAGATTAAAGCTCAAAACGTGCTGTTTTTGCTAAAATAATCATATTCAAGCATTTTAGATCGTTGAAATCGTTCCAAATAGACGCAATATTAATAAAACGAATAATAAAAATTTCGTGGTACACATGCTGTTTTACGCGGGTAAAAACGCAGATTAAAACTCAAAAGGTGCGGTATTGCTAAAATAATGCGCTTATTTTCAAGCATTTTAGATGTTTGAAATCGTTCCAAATAGACGCAGTATTAATAAAAACGAATAATAAAAAAATCGTCGTTTTTTATACTTATTTTACACTTTAAAACGCAGATTAAAACTCAAAACGTGCTGTTTTGCTAAAATAATCATTTTCAAGCATTTTAGATCGTTTGAAATCGTTCAAATAGACGCAATATTAATAAAAACGAATAAAAATTTCGTCGTTTTTGTAACATTTTACGCGTTAAAACGCAGATTAAAGCTCAAAACGTGCTGTTTGCTAAAATAAAGCATTTTCAATCATTTTAGATCGTTGAAATCGTTCAAATAGAAGCAATATTAATAAAACGAATAATAAAAATTCGTCGTTTTTTTATGCTGTTTACGCGTTAAAACACAGATTAAAAGCTCAAAACGTGCTGTTTTCGCACAAAAATAATCATTTTTGCAAGCATTTTAGATCGTTGAAATCGTTCAAATAGACGCAATATTAATAAAAACGAATAATAAAGAAATTTCGTCGTTTTTACATGCTTTGTTTACAGCGTAAACGCGTTAAAGCTCAAAACGTGCTGTTTTTGCCAAAAAGAAGCATTTTCAAGCATTTTTTAGATCGTTTGAAATCACGTTCAAATAGACGCAATATTAATAAAAAACGAGATAATAAATTTTTTTTTCGTGGTTTTATGCTGTTTTACGCGTTAAAACGCAGATTAAAATAAAACGTGCTGTTTTGCTAAACGTTTTTCAAACATTTTAGATCGTTGAAATCGTTTCAAATAGAAGAAATATTAATAAAAACAGATAATAAAAATTCGTCACGTTTTTTATGCTGTTTACGCGTTAAAACGCAGATTAAAGCTCAAAACGTGCTGTTTTCGCTGAAATAATCATATTCGGCCATTTTTAGATCGTTGAAATCCCGTTCAAATAGACGCAATATTAATAAAAACGAATAATAAAAATTTCGTCGTTTTATGCTGTTTTACGCGTTAAAACGCAGATTAAAAGCTCAAAACGTACTTTTGTTTTGCTAAAATAATCGGCAAGCACTTTAGATCGTTGAAATCGTTTCCAAATAGACGCAATATTAATAAAACGAATAATAAAAATTTCGTCGTTTTATGCTGTTTACGCGTTAAAAACGCAGATTAAAGCTCAAAACGTGCTTGTTTTGCTAAAGTAAAGCATTTTCAAGCATTTAGATCGTTGAAATCGTTCAAATAGAAGCAATATTAATAAAAAGCCGAGATAATAAAAAAATTCGTCGTTTTATGCTGTTTAACGCCTTAAAACGCAGATTAAAGCTCAAAACGTGCTGTTTTTGCTAAAATAATCATTTTCAAGCATTTTTAGATCGCGTTGCGAAATCCCGTTCAAATAGACGCAATATTAATAAAAAACGAATAATAAAATTTCGTCGTTTTATGCTGTTGTACGCGTTAAAACGCAGATTAAAGTTCAAAACGCGTGCTGTTTTGCTAAAATAAGCACATTTTTCAAGCATTTTTAGTCGTTGAAATCGTTCAAATAGGCAATATTGGCAAAACGAATAATAAAAATTCGTCGTTTTTATTCTGTTTTACGCGTTAAAACGCAGATTAAAGCTCAAAACATTGTATTTTTTTATACAAAATAATAATCATTTTCAAAAGCATTTTAGATCGTCGAAATCGTTCAAATAGACGCAATGAAAATTAATAAAAACGAATAATAAAAATTTCGTCGTTTTTTGTAACGGTTTGCGTTAAAACGCGGATTAAAACTCAAAACGTGCTGTTTTGCAAAATAAGCATTTTTCAAGCATTTTTAGATCGTTGAAATCGTTTCAAAATAGACGCAATAATATTAATAAAACGAATAATAAAAAATTCGTCACGTTTTTATGCTGTTTACGCGTTAAAACGCAGATTAAAGCTCAAAACGTGCTGTTTTGCTAAAATAATCATTTTCAAGCATTTTAGATCGTTGAAATCGTTCAATAGACGCAATATTAATAAAAAACGAATAATAAAAATTTCGTCGTTTTATGCTGTTTTACGCGTTAAAACGCAGATTAAGGCTCAAAACGTGCTGTTTTGCTAAATAATCATTTTCAGAAGAAGCACTTTTAGATCGTTTGAAGTCGTTAGAAATAGACGCAATATTAATAAAAAAACGAATAATAAAAGAAATTTCGTCGTTTTTATGCTGTTTTGCGCGTTAAAACGCAGATTAAAAACTCAAAAACATTGTTTTTGCTAAAATAAGCATTTTCAAGCATTTTGGATCCGTTGAAATCGTTCAAATAGACGCAATATTAATAAAAACGAATAATAAAAATTTCGTCTGTTTTATGCTGTTTTACGCGTTAAAAACGCAGATTAAAACTCAAAACGTGCTGTTTTTGCTAAAACCGAAAGCATTCTCAAGCATTTTAAGATCGTTGAAATCGTTCCAAAATAGAAGCAATATTAATAAAACGAATAATAAAAATTCGTCGTTTTTATGCTGTTTACGCGTTAAAACGCAGATTAAAGCTCAAAACGTGCTGTTTTGCTAAAATAATCATTTTTCAAGCATTTTACAGATCGTTGAAATCCGTTCCAAAATAGACGCAATAATGTAAAACGAATAATAAAAAATTTCGTCGTTTTATGCTGTTTTACGCGTTAAAACGCAGATTAAAACTCAAAAAACGTGCTGTTTTTAGCACAAAATACCAAAGCATTTTCAAGCATTTTTAGATCGTTGAAATCGTTCAAATAGAAGCAATATTATTAATAAAAACGGATAATAAAAATCGTCGTTTTATCCTGTTTTTACGCGTTAAAACGCAGATTAAAACTCAAAACGTGCTGTTTTGCGCAAAATAATCATTTTCAAGCACTTTAGATCGTTGAAATCACGTTCAAATAGACGCAATATTAATAAAAGCGAATAATAAAAATTTCGTCGTTTTTTATGTTTTTACGCGTTAAAACGCGAATAAAAGCTCAAAACGTGCTGTTTTGCTAAAATAAGCATTTTCAAGCATTTTTAGATCGTTGAAATCGTTCAAATAGAAACAATATTAATAAAAACGAATAATAAAAATTCGTCGTTTTTTTACTGTTTTACGCGTTAAACGCAGATTAAACTCAAAACGTGCTGTTTTGCTAAAATAATCATTTTCAACATTTTAGATCGTTGAAATCGTTCAAATAGACGCAATATTAATAAAAACGAAGATAATAAAAATTTCGTCGTTTTATGCTGTTTTACGCGTTGAAACGCAGATTAAAGCTCAAAACGATTAACATTTTGCTAAAATAAGCATTTTCAAGCATTTTAGATCGTTGAAATCGTTCGGAAATAGACGCAATATTAATAAAAACGAATAATAAAAATTCGTCGTTTTACATGCTGTTTTACGCGTTAAAACGCAGATTAAAAGCTCAAAACGTGCTGTTTGCTAAAATAATCATTTTCAACATTTTAGATCGTTGAAATCGTTCTAAAATAGACATAATATTAATAAAACGAATAATAAAAATCGTCGTTTTTTATGCTGTTTTACGCGTTAAAACGCAGATTAAAACTCAAAAGCGATGCTGTTTTTACGCTTTAAAATAATCATTTTTCAAGCACTTTAGATCGTTGAAATCACGTTCAAATAGACGCAATATTAATAAAAAACGAATAATAAAATTTTAGTATTTTTTTATATTTGTTTTACGCGTTAAAAACGCAGATTATAGCTCAAAACGTGCTGTTTTGCTAAAATAAGCATTTTCAATTTTTAGATCGTTGAAATCGTTCAAATAGAAGCAATATTAATAAAAACGAATAATAAAAATTCGTCGTTTTTTGCATGTTTTACGCGTTAAAACGGATTAAAAGCTCAAAACGTGCTGTTTTGCTACAAAATAATCATTTTCAAGCATTTTAGATCGTTGAAATCGTTCAAATAGACGCAATATTAATAAAAACGAATAATAAAAATTTCGTCGTTTTTGTGCTTTGTTTTACGCGTTAAAAACGCAGATTAAAGCTCGATTAAAGCTCAAAACGTGCTGTTTTTTCAAAATAACATTTTCAAGCATTTTTAGATCGTTGAAATCGTTCAAATGAGCAATATTAATAAAAACGAAAAAAAATTCGTCGTTTTTTTGCTGTTTTCGCGTTAAAACGCAGATTAAAGCTCAAAACGTGCTGTTTTGCTAAAATAATCATTTTCAAGCATTTTGATCGTTGAAATCGTTCAAATAGAAGCAATATTAATAAAACGAATAATAAAAATTTTGCCCTTTTTTTGCTGTTTTACGGTTAAACGCAGATTAAAGCTCAAAAGTGCTGTTTTGCTAAAATAATCATATTCAGCATTTAGATCGTTGAAATCGTTCAAATAGACGCAATATTAATAAAAACGAATAATAAAAATTTCGCCCTTTTTATGCTGTTTTTACGGTTAAAACGCAGATTAAAGCTCAAAAAGTGCTGTTTTGCTAAAATAACATTTCAAACATTTTAGATCGTTGAAATCGTTCAAATAGAAGCAATATTAATAAAAACGAAAATAAAAAATTTGTCGTTTTTTTTGCTGTTTTACGCGTTAAAACGCAGATTAAAACTCAAAACGTGCTGTTTTAAAAAAAACATTTTCAAGCATTTTAGATCGTTGAAATCGTTCAAATAGAAGCAAATTAATAAAAACGAATAATAAAAATTCGTCGTTTTTGCTGTTTTACGCGTTAAAACGCAGATTAAACTCAAAACGTGCTGTTTTGCTAAAATAACATTTTCAAGCATTTTTAGATCGTTGAAATCGTTTAAAAAGCAAAATTAATAAAAACGAATAATAAAAATTCGTCGTTTTTTGCTGTTTTTTCGCGTTAAAACGCAGATTAAAGCTCAAAACGTGCTGTTTTGCTAAAATAACATTTTCAAGCATTTTAGATCGTTAAAAACGTTCAAATAGCAATATTAATAAAAACGAATAATAAAAATTCGTCGTTTTATGCTGTTTTACGCGTTAAAACGCAGATTAAAGCTCAAAACGTGCTGTTTTGCTAAAATAACATTTCAAAGCATTTTAGATCGTTAAAAACGTTCAAATAGAAGCAATATTAATAAAAACGAATAATAAAAATTCGTCGTTTTTCTTTTACGCGTTAAAACGCGATTAAAACAAAACGTGCTGTTTTGCTAAAATAACATTTTCAAGCATTTTAGATCGTTGAAATCGTTCAAATAGAGCAATATTAATAAAAACGAATAATAAAAAATTTCTTTTTTGGTTTTACGCGTTAAAACGCAGATTAAAGCTCAAAACGTGCTGTTTTGCTAAAATAACATTTTCAAGCATTTTAGATCGTTGAAATCGTTCAAATAGAGCAATTTAATAAAACGAATAATAAAAATTTGTCGTTGTTTTGCGGTTTCGTTAAAACGCAGATTAAAAACTCAAAAGGGGCTGTTTTGCTAAAATAAGCATTTTCAAACATTTTAGATCGTTGAAATCGTTCAATAGAAGCAATATTAATAAAAAGGAATAATAAAATTTGTCGTTTTTTATGCTGTTTTACGCGTTAAAACGCAGATTAAAAGCTCAAAAGGGGCTTTTTGCAAAATAAGCATTTTCAAACATTTTTAGATCGTTGAAATCGTTCAAATAGAAGCAATATTAATAAAAACGAATAAAAAAATTCGTCGTTTTTATGCTGTTTACGCGTTAAAAAGCAGATTAAAAACTCAAAAGTGCTGTTTTGCTAAAATAGCATTTTCAAGCATTTTGAAACGTTGAAATCGTTCAAAGAAGCAATATTTAAAAAAAACGAATAATAAAAATTCGTCGTTTTATGCTGTTTTACGCGTTAAAACGCAGATTAAAGCTCAAAAGGGGCTGTTTTGCTAAATAACATTTTTTAAGCATTTTAGATCGTGAAATCGTTCCAATAGAAGCAAATTGTAAAAACGAATAATAAAAATTTTGTCGTTTTTATGCTGTTTTACGCGTTAAACGCAGATTAAAACCAAAAGTGCTGTTTTTCTAAAATAATCATTTCAAGCATTTTAGATCTTGGGAAAACGTTCAAATAGCGCAATATTAATAAAAACGAATAATAAAAAATTTCGTCGTTTTATGCTGTTTTACGCGTTAAAAAGCAGATTAAAGCTCAAAAGTGCTGTTTTGCTAAAATAATCATTTTCAAGCATTTTTGATCTTGAAATCGTTCAAATAGACGCAATATTAATAAAAAAAGAATAATAAAAATTTCGTCGTTTTTATGCCGTTTTACGCGTTAAAACCAGATTAAAAACTCAAAACGTGCTGTTTTGCTAAAATAACATTTTCAAGCATTTTAGATCGTTGAAATCGTTCAAATAGAAGCAATATTAATAAAAAAGAATAAAAAAAATTGTCTTTTTATGCCGTTTTACGCGTTAAAACCAGATTAAAGCTCAAAACTGCTGTTTTGCTAAAAAAACATTTTTAAGCATTTTTTGATCGTTGAAATCGTTCAAATAGAAAATATTAATAAAAACGAATAATAAAAATTGTTTTTATGCTGTTTTACGCGTTAAAACGCAGATTAAAACTCAAAACCTGCTGTTTTGCTAAAATAATCATTTTCAAGCATTTTAGATCCCTTGAAATCGTTCAAAAAGAATAATAAAAAAAAATAAAAAATTTCGTGTTTTTTTGCGTTTTAAAAGCGTTAAAACCAAATTCTAAAAAATCTTTTTCAAGCATTTTAAGATTTTAAATCGTTAAATGTCAAATTAAAAAAAAATAAAAAAGAATTTTCGTTTTTTCTGTTTTTCGCGTTAAAACGCAATTAAAAGCTCAAAACGTGCTGTTTTGCTAAAATAACATTTTCAAGCATTTTAGATCGTTGAAATCGTTCAAATAGAAGCAATATTAATAAAAACGAATAATAAAAATTTCGCCCTTTTTATGCTGTTTTTTACGCAGATTAAAACCAAAAAGGGTCAAAAATTTTTTCAAATAATCATATTCACTTTAGACGGAATTTAAAAAAACGAATATTAAAATAAACGTTTTATTTTCGTTTTTTTTCGTTGCCAAAAGCGTTGCTAAAATTTTTTCGCAAATTTTGATTTCAAATTTTAAATTTGGGAAAAGTTAAAAAAAACAATTAATAAAAAATTTTAAAATTTTTTTTTTACGCTTAAAAGCGTTAAAACGCAAATTTTTGCTAAAAATGCTTTTTCAAATTTATTTGAAACTTAAATGGAATTTAAAAAACGAAGATTTAAAAAAAACGTTTTTTTTCGTCGTTTTAGCGTTTTAAAAGCGTTAAAACCAATAAACTCTTTTTCTTTCAAATTTTAAACATTTTAAAATTTGAATCGTTAAAAAAGTTAATAAAGAATAATAATAAAAACGTTTAAAATTTTCGTTTTTTTGCGTTTTACGCGTTAAAACGCAGTTTAAAATAAACATTTTTGTTTTTTTTTTAAATTTTCAAAAG
>NW_027047438.1:0-14897 GCF_025399875.1 Dalotia coriaria
CTTTAAAAACTTTTTAGAAAAAAAAAAATTTGTTTTTTTAAAATAAGCATTTTAAATTTTGTTAAATTTAAAAAGCTTAAAAAAAACCAAAATAAAAAATTTTTTTATTTTGGTTTAAAAATTAAAACCAATTTTTTAAAAAGTTTTCGCTTTAGTTTGAATTTTTTAAAAGAATTTAATAAAAAAAATAAAAAAATTCGTCGTTTTTCTTTTACCCTAAAAGAGATTGCCAAAGGTTTTTAAAAAAATTTCCTTTTTTCGTTAATTTTTTTAAACAAAATAAAAACGAATAATAAAAATTCTTCTTTTTTCCTTAAACCAAAATTAAAACTTTTTGCTAAAAAGATAATAAGCATTTTAGATTTTATCGTTAAAAACGCAAATTAAAAAAACGAATAATAAAAAATTTTTTTTTGTTTTTTCGGGTTAAAAAAGAAATAAAACAATTTTTAAAATTTCCCTTTTGATTTCGTTTAAGGAAATTTACGGCAATTTAATAAAAAAATATAAAAATTTTTTAGCTTTTACGTTAAAAGGTTTAAATAAAACGGTTTTAAAAATTTTAAACTTTTAACGTTAAAACGAATAAACCAATTTAAAAAAAACGAAAAATTAAAATTTCCCTCGTTAGCTTTTTAAAAAAAAAAAACAAAAAAAATTTTCTTAAATTTTAAGCTTAAACGTTAAATCGTTTCAAAAAAAGCAAAAATTAAAAAATAATAAAATTTCGTTTTATTTTTTAAAAGAATTAAAAAAGGGTTTTTGCTTAAACCTTTTCAAATAACGTTTAACTTTTAATAAAAATTAATTAAAAGCAAAATAATTAAAATTTTTTTACCTTTAAAAACCCAAAAACAAACGCGTTTTTTTATAAGCTTTTTAAAATTTTAGATTTAAATTAAAAAAAATTATTAAAAAACGAATAAAAAAATTTTTTTAGGTTTTACGTTAAAAAGGATAAAAAAATCTGTTTTGCTAAAAAATAAATTTTAACGAAATTTTCTTGCATTCAAAAAAATTTAAAAAATAATAAAAGTTTTTAGAAATTTTAAAAACGTTAGCTTTTCAAAAGTTGGTTTTAAAATGCATTTTCAAAAAAATTTTAAATTGTTTTAAAGCTAAAAAAACCAAAAAAAAAACGTTTTTTTTTTTTAAACGCATTTAAGGGTAAAACGTGGTTTTTTAAAAAAATTTTAAAAAGCATTTTAAATTTTCACGTTAAACAAAAATAAAACAATAATAAAATTTTCGTTTTATGTTTTAGGCTTAAACGGAAAAAACTCAAAATGTTTTAACAAAATAAATTTTAAAATTTTGATTGAATTAAAAAGCATATTAATAAAAAAATAAAAAGTTTTTATCTTTTACGCGTTAAAACGCAGAATAACCCAAAAGGGGTTTTTGCCAAAATAAATTTTCAATTTTAATTTTAAATCTTTAAATGAAATATTAAAAAAAATAATAAAATCGTCTTTTATTTTTAATTAAAAGAATTAAAAAAACGTCGTTTTCTAAAAGCATTTTCAAGCTTTTAGAGTTAAATCGTAAATGGCCAAATTTTAATAAAAAAGAATAATAAAAAATTGTCGTTTTATGCTGTTTTAGCGTTAAAAAGGAGATTGAGCTCAAAACGCTGTTTTGCTAAAAAAAAGCATTTTCAAGCATTTTAGATCGTTGAAACGTTCAAATAGAAGCAATATTAATAAAAACGAATAATAAAAATTTCGTCGTTTTTAGCGTTTTACGCGTTAAAACGGGAGAAAAACTCAAAACGTGCTGTTTTGCTAAAATGCTTTTCAAGCTTTAGATCGTTGAAATCGTTCAAAAAAAGACGCATTAATAAAACAATAATAAAAATTTCGTCGTTTTATGTTTTTTTACGCGTTAAAACGCTGATTAAGCTCAAAACGTGCTCTTTGCTAAAATAAGCATTTTCAAGCATTTTAGATCGTTGAAATCCGTTCAAATAGACGCTATTAATAAAAAAAGAATAATAAAACCGTCGTTTTATGCGTTTTACCCTTAAAAGAGATTAAAGCTCAAAATCTGTTTTGCTAAAATAAGCATTTTCAAGCATTTTAGATCGTTGAAATCGTTAAATAAAGCAATGTTAAGAAAAACAAAATAAAATTGTCGTTTTTTTGTGTTTACGCGTTAAAAAGCAGATTAAAAGCGTCAAAACGTGCTGTTTTGCTAAAATAAACATTTTCAAGCATTTTTGATCGTTTAAATCGTTCAAATAAGCATATTAATAAAAAGAAAAATAAAATTCGTCGTTTTATGCTGTTTTAGCGTTAAAACGCAGATTAAAGCTCAAACGTGCTGTTTTGCTAAAAAGCATTTAAGCTTTAATCGTTGAAATGTTCAAATAGAACGATATTAATAAAACCGAATAATAAAAATTTGTCGTTTTATGCTGTTTACGCGTTAAACGAATTAAAGCTCAAAACGTGCTGTTTTGCAAATAAACATTTCAAGCATTTTAGATCGTTGTCATTTAAAGCATTAAAAAAACGAATAATAAAAATTTGTCTTTTAGGGTGTTTTTCGCGTTAAAAGCAGATTAAACTCCAAACGTGCTGTTTTGCTAAAATAAGCATTTCAAGCATTTTAGATCGCTGAAATCGTTAAAAGACGCAAAATTAATAAAACGAATAATAAAAATTTCGTCGTTTTTTTGCTGTTTTACGCGTTAAACGCAGATTAAAGCTCAAAAAGTGCTGTTTTGCTAAAATAGCATTTTCAAGCATTTTAGATCGTTGAACGTTCAAATAAAGCAAATTAATAAAAAAGAATAATAAAGAAATTCGTCGTTTTTTTGCGTTTTACGCGTTAAAAGCAGATTAAAAACTCAAAACGTGCTGTTTGCAAAATAAGCATTTTCGCATTTTAGATCGTTGAAATCGTTCAAAAGACGCAATAAAATAAAAAAAGAATAATAAAAAAATTTGTCGTTTTTTTGCTGTTTCACGCGTTAAAACGCAGATTAAAAACTCAAACTGCTGTTTTGCTAAAAATAAGCATTTTCAAGCATTTAGATCGTGAAATCCCAAATAAAGCGATATAAAAAACCCGAATTAAAAATCGTCGTTTTTTTGCCGTTTTACGCGTTTAAAAAGCGATTAAAGCTCAAAACGCGTTTTTCTTAAAATAAACATTTCAAGCCCTTTTAGATCGTGAAATCGTCCAAATAAAGCATATTAAAAAACGAATAATAAAAATGCGTCTTTATGCTGTTTTCGCGTTAAAACGCAGATTAAAGCTCAAAACGTGCTGTTTTGCTAAAAAAAAGCATTTTCAAGCATTTTAGATCGTTGGGAAAACGTTCAATAGCGCAATTTAATAAAAACGAATAACAAACGTCGTTTTTTAAGTTTTACGCGTTAAACGCAGATTAAAGCTCAAAACGTGCTTTTATAAAATAAGCATTTTCAGCATTTTAGATCGTTGAACGTTCAAATAAAGAATATTAATAAAAAACGAATAATAAGAAATTCGTCGTTTTATGCTGTTTACGCGTTAAAGCAGATTAAAATAAACGCTGTTTTGCTAAAAAAAAAGCATTTTTAAGCATTTTGATCGCTGAAATCGTTCAAAAGACGCAATAAAATAAAAACGAATAATAAAAATTTCGTCGTTTTTTTGTGTTTACGCGTTAAAACGCAGAATAAAAACTCAAAACGCTGTTTTGCTAAAAAAAAGCATTTTCAGCAATGTAAACGTTGAAATCGTTCAAAATACCAAATTAATAAAAAAAATAAAAAATTTGTCGTTTTATGCTTTTTATACGCGTTAAAACGCAGATAAACTCAAAAATGCTTTTTGCTAAATAAGCATTTAAGCATTTTAACGTTAAACGTTCAATGAGCAAATAAAAATAAAAAGAATTAAAAATTTGTTGTTTTATGTGTTTACGCTTAAAACGCAGAATAAGCTCAAAACCCGCTGTTTTGCAAAATAAGCATTTTCAAGCATTTTAGATCGTTGAAATCGTTCAAATAGACGCAGTATTAATAAAAAAGAATAATAAAAATTCGTCATTTTATCTTTTACGCGTTAAAACGCAGATTAAAGCTCAAAACGTGCTGTTTTGCTAAAATAAGCATTTTCAAGCATTTTAGATCGTTGAAAACGTTCAAATAGACGCTTAATAAAAACGAATAAAAAAATTCGTCGTTCTTATGCTGTTTTACGCGTTAAACGCAGTTAAAGCTCAAAACGCTTTTGCTAAATAAGCATTTTCAAGCATTTTAGATCGTTGAAACGTTCAAATAGAAGCAATTAATAAATACGAATAATAAAAATTGTCGTTTTGTTGTTTTTAGCGTTAAAACGCAGATTAAAGCTCAAAAAGTGCTGTTTTGCTAAAATAAAGCATTTTCAAGCGCATTTTGGGTCGTTGAAATCGTTCAGAATAGAAACTGAAATATTAATAAAAACGAATAATAAAAATTCGTCGTTTTTTATGCTGTTTTACGTTAAAACGCAGATTAAAGCTCAAAACGTGCTGTTTTGCTAAAATAAGCATTTTCAAGCATTTTTAGATCATTGAAATCGTTCAAATAGACGCAATATTAATAAAAACGAATAATAAAATTCGTCGTTTTATGCTGTTTTCAGTTAAAACGCAGATTAAGCTCAAAACGTGCTGTTTGCTTCGTAAGCATTTCAAGCATTTTTAGATCGTTGAAATCGTTCAAATAGAAGCAATATTAATAAAAACGAATAATAAAAATTCGTCGTTTTTTATGCTGTTTTACGCGTTAAAGCGCAGATTAAAGCTCAAACATTAACATTTTGCTAAAAATAACATTTTCAAGCATTTTTAGATCGTTGAAATCTGTTCAAATAGAAACAGCAATATTAATAAAACGAATAATAAAAAATTCGTCGTTTTATGCTGTTTTACGCTAAAACGCAGATTAAAGCTCAAAACGTGCTGTTTTTGCTTTAAAATAAGCATTTTTCAAGCATTTTAGATCGTTGGGAAATCGTTCAAATAGACGCAATATTAATAAAAACGAATAATAAAAATTTCGTCGTTTTTTATGCTGTTTTACGCGTTAAAACGCAGATTAAAACTCAAAACGTGCTGTTTTGCTTTAAAATAAGCATTTTCAAGCGGTACAGATCGTTGAAATCGTTCAAATAGAAGCAATAATAATAAAAACGAGATGTAAAAAAATTACGTGAACATATGCTGTTTTACGCGTTAAAACGCAGATTAAAAGCTCAAAACGTGCTGTTTTGCTAAACCAGCATTTTTCAAGCATTTTAGATCGTTGAAATCGTTTCAAAATAGAAACAATATTAATAAAAACGAATAATAAAAAATTCGTCGTTTTATGCTTTTATTTTACGCGTTAAAACGGAAGTTAAAGCTCAAACGTGCTGTTTTTTGCTAAAATAAGCATTTTCAAGCATTTTAGATCGTTGAAATGGTTCAAATAAAGCAATAATGGCAAAACGAATAATAAAAATTTCGTCGTTTTTTAGTAACTTGTTTACGCGTTAAAACGCAGAATAAAACTCAAAACACATTGCTGTTTTTGCTTTAAAATAAGCATTTTCAAGCATTTTAGATCGTTGAAATCGTTCAAATAGACGCAATATTAATAAAAACGAATAATAAAAATTTCGTCGTTTTTACATGCTGTTTCACGCGTTAAAACCTGATTAAAGCTCAAAACGTGCTCTTTTGCTAAAATAAGCATTTTCAAGCATTTTAGATCATTGAAATCATTCAAATAGACGCAATATTAATAAAAACGAATAATAAAAATTCGTCGTTTTTTATGCTGTTTTACGCGTTAAAACGCAGATTAAAGCTCAAAATTGCTGTTTTAGCACAAAATAAGCATTTTAAGCATTTAGATCGTTGAAATCGTTCAAATAGAAGCAATGTTAAGAAAAACGAATAATAAAAAATTCGTCGTTTTTTATGCTGTTTTACGCGTTAAAACGCAGATTAAGAAACTCAAAACGTGCTGTTTTGCTAAAATAAGCTTTATTTTCCAAGCATTTTTAGATCGTTGAAATCGTTCAAATAGGCAATATTAATAAAACGGAATAATAAAAATTCGTCGTTTTATGCTGTTTTACGCTTGCAAAACGCAGATTAAAAGCTCAAAACGTGCTGTTTTAAAATAAGCATTTTCAAGCATTTTTAGATCGTTGAAATCGTTCAAATAGAAGCGATATTAATAAAAACCCGAATAATAAAAAATTCGTCGTTTTTATGCTGTTTTACGCGTTAAAACTGAATTAAAGCTCAAACGTGCTGTTTTGCTTTCGTCAACATTTTTCCAAGCACATTTTAAGATCGTTGAAATCGTCCAAATAAAAAGCAATAGTAATAAAAACGAATAATAAAATTCGTGTTTTATGCTGTTTTTACGCGTTAAAACGCAGATTAAAGCTCAAAACGTGCTGTTTTGGCACAAAATAAGCATTTTTCAAGCATTTTGGTCGTTGAAATCGTTCAAATAGGCGCAATATTAATAAAAACGAATAATAAAATTTCGTCGTTTTATGCTGTTGTTTACGCGTTAAAACGCAGATTAAACTCAAAACGTGCTGTTTTGCTAAAATAAGCATTTTTCAAGCGCATTTTAGATCCCGTTGAAATCGTTCAAATAAAAAGCAATATTAATAAAAACGAATAATAAATTCGTCGTTTTTATGCTGTTTTACGCGTTAAAAAGCAGATTAAAGCTCAAACGTGTTTTGCTAAAATGTCAGCATTTTCAAACGTGCGATCGTTGAAATCGTTCAAATAGACGCAATAAAAATAAAACGAATAATAAAAATTCGTCGTTTTTTATGCTTTGTTTACGCGTTAAAACGCAGATTAAAGCTCAAAACGTGCTGTTTTGCTTTAAAATAAAAGCGGTACAAGCATTTTAGATCGTTGAAATCCCGTTCAAGAATGGGAAGCGATATTAATAAAACCGAATAATAAAAATTCACGTCGTTTTTTATGCTGTTTTACGCGTTAAAACGCAGATTAAAGCTCAAAGCGATGTGTTTTTAGCACAAAATAAACATTTTCAAGCATTTTAGATCGTTGAAATCAATCCAAATAAAAGCAATATTAATAAAAACTGAATAATAAAAATTCGTCGTTTTTGTGCTGTTTTTACGCGTTAAAACGCAGATTAAAACTCAAAACATTAACTTGTTTTGCTTTAAAATAAGCATTTTTCAAGCATTTTAGATCGTTGAAATCGTTCAAATAGACGCAGCAGTAATAAAAACGAATAATAAAAAGAATTTCGTCGTTTTATGCTGTTTTGCGCGTTAAACGCAGATTAAAGCTCAAAACGTGCTGTTTTGCGCTGGAAATAAGCATTTTCAAGCATTTTAGATCGTTGAAATCGTTCAAATAAAAGCAATATTAATAAAAACGAATAATAAGAAATTCGTCGTTTTTATGCTGTTTTACGCGTTAAAAAGCAGATTAAAGCTCAAAACGTGGGTGTTTTAAAAAAATAAAAACATTTTTGGGGCATTTTTTACCCTTGAAATCGTTCAAATAGAAATAAAAATAAAAACGGCAAAAAATTTCCGCCCTTTTTTTGTTTTTTTACGCGTTAAAACGCAGAATAAAGCCCCCAAAAAGGGGTTTTTTCCAAAAAAGCATTTTCAAGCAATGTAGATCGTTGAAATTGTTCAAAAAATACGCAATATTAATAAAAACAATAATAAAAAAATTTTTTGTTTTTATGCTGTTTACGCCGTTAAAACGCAGATTAAAGTCAAAACGGGGTTTTCTTTTAAAAAAAGTTTTTAAACATTTTGATCGTTGAAATCGTTCAAAAGGGGCGCAATAAAATAAAAAAAAAAATAAAAATTTTGGTTTTTTTTTGTTTTTCGCTTAAAAAGGGAATTGGCCCCAAAACCCGCTGTTTTTTCTTAAAAAAAGCATTTTCAAAGCATTTTAGATCGTTGAAATCGTTCCCAAAAAACGCGGGATTAATAAAAACCGGAAAAAAAAAAATTCCCTCATTTTTTTTGTTTTTTTACGCGTTAAAAAAGCAGATTAAAGGCCCCCAAAACGTGCTTTTTTGCTAAAAAAGCATTTTTAAGCATTTTAGATCGGGAAAACGTTCAAATAGACGCAATATTAATAAAAACAATAATAAAAAACCCTCGCCCCCCCTTTTTTTTCGCCAAAACGGGATTAAAAACTCAAAAACGTGCCGTTTTTGCCCCTTAAAAATTTTCAAAACATTTAGATCGGGTTTTTAAACGTTTTAAAAAAGGCCCCTATTAATAAAATACGAATAATAAAAAACTCTTTTTTTGCTGTTTTTCGCGTTAACACGCAGATTAAAGCTCAAAACGTGCTGTTTTGCTAAAATAAGCATTTTCAAGCATTTTAGATCGTTGAAATCCCTTCAAATAGACGCAAATTAATAAAAACGAATAATAAAATTTCGTCGTTTTATGCGTTTACGCGTTTAAAAAGCAGATTAAAGCTCAAAACGTGCTGTTGCTAAAATAAGCATTCAAGCATTTTAGATCGTTGAAATCGTTCAAATGACGCAATATTAGCCAAAAACGAATAATAAAAATTCGTCGTTTTATGCTGTTTTACGCGTTAAAACGCAGATTAAAAACTCAAACGTGCTGTTTTGCTAAAATAAGCATTTTCAAAACATTTAGATCGTTGAAATCGTTTAAATAGAAGCGATATTAATACAAAACGAATAATAAAAAATCGTCGTTTATGCTGTTTTACGCGTTAAAACGCAGATTAAAGCTGAAAACGTGCTGTTTTGCTAAAATAAGCATTTTCAAGCATTTTAGATCGTTGAAATCGTTCAAATAGACGCAATAAAAATAAAACGAATAATAAAATTTCGTCGTTTTATGCTGTTTTACGCGTTAAAACGCAGAATAAAGCTCAAAACGTGCTGTTTTGCTCAAAATAAGCATTTTTCAAGCAATTTAGATCGTTGAAATCGTTCAAATATACGCATTAATAAAAAACGAATAATAAAAATTTGTCGTTTTATGCTGTTTTACGCGTTAAAACGCAGATTAAAGCTCAAAACGTGCTGTTTGCTTTAAAAAAAGCATTTTCAAGTATTTTAGATCGTTTAAACGTTCAAATAGAAGCAATATTAATAAAAAACGAATAATAAAATTCGTCGTTTTATGCTGTTTTACGCGTTAAAACGCAGATTAAAAGCTGAAAACGTGCTGTTTGCCGTAAGCATTTTCAGCATTTTAAAGATCGTTGAAATCGTTCAAATAGACGCAATAAAAATAAAAACGAATAATAGAAATTTCGTCGTTTTTATGCTGTTTTTACGCGTTAAACGCAGAATAAAGCTCAAAAACGTGCTGTTTTGCTAAAATAAGCATTTTCAAGCGAATTTAAGATCGTTGAAATCGTTCAAATATACGCAATATTAATAAAACGAATAATAAAAATTTCGTCGTTTTTATGCTGTTGTTTTACGCGTTAAAACGCAGGTTAAAGCTCAAAACGTGCTGTTTTGCTAAAATAAGCATTTTCAAGTATTTTAGATCGTTGAAATCGTTCAAATAGAAGCAATGGTAATAAAACGAATAATAAAAATTCAGAGGCGTCGTTTTTTACATGCTGTTTTACGCGTTAAAACGCAGATTAAAACTCAAAACGTTAACAGCACAAAATAAGCATTTTCAAGCATTTTAGATCGTTGAAATCCCGTTCAAATAGACGCAATATTAATAAAAACGAATAATAAAAAATTTCGTCGTTTTTATGCTGTTTTACTTGCCGTTAAAACACGCTGATTAAAGCTCAAAACGTGCTGTTTGCTGAAAATAACGTTTTCGGCATTTTTGGTCGATTTGAGAATATTTCAAATAGACGCAATATTGGCAAAACGAATAATAAAATTCGTCGTTTTATGCTGTTTTTACGCGTTAAACGCAGATTAAAGCTCAAACGTGCTGTTTTGCACAAAATAAGCATTTCAAGCATTTTTTAGATCGTTGAAATCGTTCAAATAGAAGCAATATTAATAAACGAATAATAAAAAGAATTTCGTCGTTTTATGCTGTTTTACGCGTTAAAACGCAGATTAAAGCTCAAAACGTGCTGTTTTTGCTAAAATAAGCATTTTCAAGCATTTTTAGATCGTTGAAATCGTTTAAATAGAAACGTATTAATAAAAACGAATAATAAAAAATTTTCGTTTTATGCTGTTTTTACGCGTTAAAACGCAGATTAAAAACTCAAGGTTTGTTTTACGCGCAAAATAAGCATTTCAAGCATTTTTTAGATCGTGGAAATCGTTCGATAGACGCGATGTGTAAAAACGGGAATAATAAAATTTCGTCGTTTTTATGCTGTTTTGCGCGTTAAAACGCAGATAAACTCAAAACGTGCTGTTTTCGCTTTAAAATAAGCATTTTCAAGCATTTTAGATCGTTAAAATCGTTCAAATAGAAGCAATATTAATAAAACGAATAATAAAAAAAAATTCGTCGTTTTTATGCTGTTTACGCGTTAAAACGCAGATTAAAAGCTCAAAACGTGCTGTTTTGCTAAAAATAAGCATTTTCAAGCATTTTGAATCGTTGAAATCGTTCAAATAAAAAGTAATATTAATAAAAACGAATAATAAAAATTCGTCGTTTTTATGCTGTTTTACGCGCGTTAAACGCAGATTAAAGCTCAAACGTGCTGTTTTTTGCTAAAATAAGCGCATTTCAAGCATTTTAGATCGTTGAAATCGTTCAAATAGACGCAATATTAATAAAAAACGAATAATAAAAATTTCGTCGTTTTTATGCTGTTTTTACGCGTTAAAGCACGGGTAAAACTCAAAACGTGCTGTTTTGCTAAAATAACGCATTTTCAAGCATTTTAGATCGTTGAAATCCGTTCGGTAAAACAATATTAATAAAAAGCGAATAATAAAATTCGTCGTTTTTTATGCTGTTTAGGCGTTAAAACGCAGATTAAAGCTTTCAAAACGTGCTGTTTTTGCTAAAATAAAAGCATTTTCAAGCATTTTAGATCGTTGAAATCGTTCAAATAGACGCAATAAAAGTAAAAACGAATAATAAAAATTTCGTCGTTTTATGCTGTTTTACGCGTTAAAACGCAGAGATAAAGCTCAAAAACGTGCTGTTTTGCTTTAAAACCGTATTTTTCAGCATTTTTAGATCGTTATAATCGTTCAAATATACGCAATATTGGCAAAAACTAATAATAAAAAGAATTTCGTCCGTTTTTTAGTAATGCTGTTTACGCGTTAAAACGCTGATTAAAACCAAAACGTGCTGTTTTGCTTTAAAATAAGCATTTTCCAAGCATTTTAGATCGTTGAGGAAATCGTTCAAATAGACGCAATATTAATAAGAAACGAATAATAAAAAAAATTCGTCGTTTTATACTGTTTTACGCGTTAAAACGCAGATTAAACTCAAAACGTGCTGTTTTGCTAAAATAAAAGCATTTTCAAGCATTTTAGATCGTTGAAATCGTTCCAAATAGAAACAATATTAATAAAAACGAATAATAAAATTCGTGGTTTTATGATGTTTACGCGTTAAAACGCAGATTAAAGCTCAAAACGTGCTGTTTTGCTAAAATAAGCATTTTCAGAAGCATTTTCGATAAGTTGAAATCGTTTAAATAGTAGCAATATTAATAAAGCGAATAATAAAAAATTCGTCATTTTATGCTGTTTTTACGCGTTAAAACGCAGATTAAAACAAAACGTGCTGTTTTGCTAAAATTAGCATTTCAGAAAGCATTTAGATCGTTGAAATCGTTCAAAATAGACTCAATATTTAATAAAAAACAGATAATAAAAATTTCGTCGTTTTTTATGCTGTTTTTACGCGTTAAAACGCAGAATAAAGCTCAAAACGTGCTGTTTTGCTTTAAAATCCGGCATTTTTCAAGCGCATTTTAGATCGTTGGGGAAATCGTTCCGGAAATAGAAGCAATGGTAATAAAAACGAATAATAAAAAAATCGTCGTTTTTATGCTGTTTTACGCGTTAAAACGCAGATTAAAGCTCAAAACGTGCTGTTTTGCTAAAATAAAGCATTTTTCAAGCATTTTAGATCGTTGAAATCATTCAAATAGACGCAATATTAATAAAACGAATAATAAAAATTCGTCGTTTTATGCTGTTTTACGCGTTAAAACGCAGATTAAAGCTCAAAACGTGCTGCTTTGCTAAAATAAGCATTTTCAAGCATTTTAGATCGTTGAAATCGTTCAAATAAAAGCAATATTAAAAAACGAATAATAAAAATTTCGTCGTTTTATGCTGTTTTACGCGTTAAAACGCAGATTAAAGCTTTAAAACGTGCTGTTTTGCTAAAATAAGCATTTTCAAGCATTTTAGATCGTTAAAATCGTTCAAATAAAAGCAATATTAATAAAAACGAATAATAAAAATTCGTCGTTTTATGCTGTTTAGGCGTTAAAACGCAGATTAAAAGCTTTAAAACGTGCTGTTTTTGCTAAAATAAGCATTTTCAAGCATTTTAGATCGTTGAAATTTAAATAGACGCAATATTAATAAAACGAATAATAAAAATTTCGTCGTTTTATGCTGTTTTACGCGCTAAAACGCAGATTAAAGCTTTAAAAACGTGCTGTTTTGCTAAAATAAGCATTTTCAAGCATTTTAGATCGTTGAAATCGTTCAAATAAAGCAATATTAATAAAACGAATAATAAAAAATTCGTCGTTTTTATGCTGTTTTACGCGTTAAAACGCAGATTAAAGCTCAAAACGCGCTGTTTTGCTAAAATAAGCATTTTCAAGCATTTTGAGATCGTTGAAATCGTTCAAATAGACGCAATAAAAATAAAAACGAATAATAAAAATTTCGTCGTTTTTGTGCTGTTTTACGCGTTAAAACGCAGAATAAAGCTCAAAACGTGCTGTTTTGCTAAAATAAGTATTTTCAAGCATTTTAGATCGTTAAATCGTTCAAATATACGCAATATTAATAAAAAACTAATAATAAAAATTTTGTCGTTTTATGCTGTTTTTACGCGTTAAAACGCAGATTAAAGCTCAAAACGTGCTGTTTTGCTAAAATAAGCATTTAAGC
Organism: Dalotia coriaria; assembly: GCF_025399875.1. Classification (NCBI taxonomy): domain Eukaryota; kingdom Metazoa; phylum Arthropoda; class Insecta; order Coleoptera; family Staphylinidae; genus Dalotia; species Dalotia coriaria. The sequence continues at coordinate 13,083 of NW_027047438.1, forward strand.
ATTTTAGATCGTTGAAATCGTTCAAATAGAAGCAATATTAATAAAACGAATAATAAAAAATTCGTCGTTTTTTTGCTGTTTTACGCGTTAAAACGCAGATTAAAACTCAAAACGTGCTGTTTTGCTAAAATAAGCATTTTAAAGCATTTTCTAGATCGTTGAAATCGTTCAAATAGACGCAATATTAATAAAAACGAATAATAAAAAATTCGTCGTTTTATGCTGTTTACGCGTTAAAACGCTGATTAAAAGCTCAAAACGTGCTGTTTTGCAAAATAAGCATTTTCAAGCATTTTGAGATCGTTGAAATCACGTTCAAATAGATGCAATATTAATAAAACGAATAATAAATTCGTCGTTTTTATACTGTTTTTCGCGTTAAAACGCAGATTAAAGCTCAAAACGTGCTGTTTTGCTAAAATAAGCATTTTCAAGCATTTTAGATCGTTGAAATCGTTCAAATAGAAGCAATATTAATAAAAACGAATTTAAAAAAAATTTCGTCGTTTTTATGATTTTTACGCGTTAAAACGCAGATTAAACTCAAAACGTGCTGTTTTGCTAAAATAAGCATTTTCAAGCATTTCGATCGTTGAAATCGTTTAAATAGAAGCAATATTAATAAAAACGAATAATAAAAATTCGTCATTTTATGCTGTTTTACGCGTTAAAACGCAGATTAAATCAAAACGTGCTGTTTTCTAAAATTAAATTTTTAAGCATTTTAGATCGTTGAAACGTTCAATAGACTCAATATTAATAAAACGAATAATAAAATTTCGTCGTTTTTATGCTGTTTTACGCGTTAAAACGCAGAATAAAGCTCAAAACGTTTTTCTAAAAAAGCATTTTCAAGCATTTTGATCGTTGAAATCGTTCAAATAGAAGCAAATTAAATAAAAACGAATAATAAAAATTCGTCGTTATATGCTGTTTTACGCGTTAAAAGCAGATTGAAACTCAAAACCTGCTGTTTTAGCAAAATAAACGTTTTAAGCATTTTAGATCGTTGAAATCATTCAAATAGACGCAATATTAATAAAAACGAATAATAAAAATTCGTCGTTTTATGCTGTTTTGCGCGTTATAAACGCAAGATTAAGCTCAAAAAAGTGCTGTTGCTAAAATAAGCATTTTCAAGCATTTTAGATCGTTGAAATCCGTTTAATAGAAATATATAAAACGAATATAAAAATTCGTCATTTTTAGCTGTTTTACGCGTTAAAACGCAGATTAAAACTCAAAAAACGTGTGTTTTGCTAAAAATTAGCATTTTCAAACATTTTAGATCGTTAAATCGTTCAAATAGACTCAATATTAATAAAAACGAATAATAAAAATTTCGTCGTTTGATCTTTATACGCGTTAAAACGCAGAATAAAACTCAAAACGTGCTGTTTTTGCTAAAATAAGCTTTCAAAAACATTTTAGATCTTGAAATCGTTCAAATAGAAGCAATATTAACAAAACGAAAAATAAAAATTTGTCGTTTTATGCTGTTACCAGCGTTAAAAAGATTAAAGCTCAAAACGTGCTGTTTTGCTAAAATAAGCATTTTTTAAGCATTTTCGATCGTTGAAATCGTTTAAATAGAAGCAATATTAATAAAAAAAGAATAATAAAAAAATTTGTCATTTTTTTGCTGTTTTTACGCGTTAAAACGCAGATTAAAGCTCAAAACGTGCTGTTTTGCTAAAATAAGCATTTTCAAGCATTTTAGATCGTTGAAATCGTTCAAAAAAGAAGCAATATTAATAAAAACGAATAATAAAAATTGTCGTTTTTGCTGTTTTACGCGTTAAACGCAGATTAAAA
>NW_027047439.1:0-14893 GCF_025399875.1 Dalotia coriaria
ATTAAAAAAGTCAAATGCGTTTTTTAAAAAAGCATTTTAAAATTTTGTCGTTAAAACGTTAAAAAAAAAGGGAAATTAATAAAAACGTTAAAATTGCTTTTAGCTTTTTTGCGTTAAAACCGTTAAAACCAAAATTTTTTAAAAAAAAAAAAATTTTTGCTTTTAGTGTTAAACGTTAAAAAACGCAAAAAAAAAAAAAAAACGGGTTAAAAATTTGCTTTTAGCTTTTTTCCCTTAAAACGCAAATAAAACCCAAAATGGGCAAAAAAAATTTTCGTTTTAAAGTTTTCGTTAAAAGCAAAAAAAATAAAAAAAATTAAAAATTTCCTTTTAGCTTTTTTTCCCTTAAAACGCAATTAAAAATTTTAAACCGTTTTTTAAAAAAAGCTTTTTTGCTTTTTTTCGTTAACGTTAAATAAACTTTTAAAAAAAGAAAAATTAAAAAATTTTTCGTTTTTATGCTTTTTAATTTAAAACCGAATAAAATAAAATCTGTTTTTAAAAAAAGCTTTTTAAACTTTTCGTTAAGCTTTAAATGGGTTTTTTAAAAAGAAAAATTTAAAAATTGTCGTTTTATGTTTTTACGCTTTAAAAAAAAAAATAAAATCTGTTTTTTAAAATGTTTAGCGTTAAACGCAAATAACCAAATTTCAAAATAAAATTTCCGGTTTTTTTTGTGTTTTTTCGCGTTAAAAAAGGGTTGATTTTTGTTTTCGTTAAACGCAAATAACCAAAAAATGAAAATAAAAATTTCCTTTTTTTTCGTTTTACCCTTAAAAGAAAAATAAAAAACCGTTTTTAAAATGCATTTTAAGCTTTTAGCGTTAAACGTTAAAAGAGAAATTTTTTAAAAAAAAAAATTAAAAAACGCTTTTTTTTTTCTTTTTGCGTTAAAACCGTTAAATAAAAAGGTTTTTTCAAAAAAAAAATTTTTCCCTTTTGATCGTTAAACGTTAAATAAAGCTTTAAAAAACAAAAAAAAATTTGTCGTTTTTATCGTTTTAGGGGGAAAAATTAAAATAAAACGGTTTTTTTAAAATGCTTTTAAGCTTTTAGCGTTAAACGAAAAAAAGCAAATTTCAAAATAAAAAATTCCATTTTAGTGTTTTACCCTTAAAAGCAATTAAAATAAAACGGGTTTTTTTAAAATGCTTTTAAGCTTTTTTGCGTTAAAACGTTTCAAAAGGCTTTTAAAAAGAAAAATTAAAAAATTTGTGTTTTTTTCTTTTTTACGTTAAAACGCAGATTAAAATAAACGTGCTGTTTGCTAAAATAAACATTTTCAAACTTTTAGATCGTTGAAATCGTTCAAATAGACACCCAATAAAAATAAAACGAATAATAAAAATTTCGTCGTTTTATGCTGTTTACGCGTTAAAACGCAGAATAAAGCTCAAAACGTGCTGTTTTGCTAAAATAAGCATTTTCCCAAGCATTTTAGATCGTTGAAATCGTTCAAATAGAAGCAATATTAATAAAAACAATAATAAAAATTCGTCGTTTTTATGCTGTTTTACGCGTTAAAACGCAGATTAAAGCCTCAAAACGATGCTGTTTTGCTTTAAAATAAGCATTTTCAAAGCATTTTAGATCGTTGAAATCGTTCCCAAATAGAAACAATATTAATAAAACGAATAATAAAAATTTCGTATTTTATGCTGTTTTACGCGTTAAAACGCAGATTAAAGCTCAAAACGTGCTGTTTTTGCTAAAATCCAGCAATTTCAAGCATTTTAGATCGTTGAAATCGTTCAAATAGACGCAATACGTAAAAACGAATAATAAAAAATTTCGTCGTTTTATGCTGTTTACGCGTTAAAACGCAGAATAAAACTCAAAACGATGCTGTTTGCTAAAATAGCATTTTCAAGCATTTTAGATCGTTGAAATCGTTCAAAATGAAACAATATTAATAAAAAACGGAATAATAAAAAAATTCGTCATTTTTATGCTTTGTTTTACGCGTTAAACGCAGATTAAACTCAAAACGATGCTGTTTTGCTAAAATAAGCATTTTCAAGCATTTTAGATCGTTGAAATCGTTCAAATAGAAGCAATATTAATAAAAACGAATAATAAAAATTTCGTCGTTTTTATGCTGTTTTACGCGTTAAAACGCAGATTAAAAGCTCAAAACGTGCTGTTTTTGCTAAAATAAGCATTTTCGTATTTTAGATCGTTGAAATCACGTTTACAAATAGACGCAATATTAATAAAACGAATAATAAAATTTCGTCGTTTTTTATGCTGTTTACGCGTTAAAACGCAGATTAAAGCTCAAAACGTTAACTGTTTTTTGCTTTAAAATAGCACATTTTCAAGCATTTTAGATCGTTGAAATCGTTCCAAATAAAGCAATTTTTAATAAGAAGCGAATAATAAAAAATTCGTCGTTTTTATGCTGTTTTACGCGTTAAAACGCAGATTAAAGCTCAAAACGTGCTGTTTTGCTAAAATAGCGATACAAACATTTTAGATCGTTGAAATCGTTCAAACCAGACGCAATAAAAATAAAAACGAATAATAAAAATTTCGTCGTTTTTTATGCTGTTTTGCGTTAAAACGCAGAATAAAAGGCTCAAAACGTGCTGTTTTGCTAAAATAAGCATTTTCAAGCATTTTAAATCGTTGAAATCGTTCAAATAGACGCAATATTAATAAAAACGAATAATAAAAAATTTCGTCGTTTTTATGCTGTTTACGCGCGTTAAAACGCAGATAAAGCTGCAACGTGCTGTTTTGCTAAAATAAGCATTTTCAAGCATTTTTAAATCGTTGAAGTCGTTCAAATAGGAAGCAATATTAATAAAAAACGAATAATAAAAATTCGTCGTTTTTATGCTGTTTTACGCGTTAAAACGCAGATTAAAGCTCAAAACGTGCTGTTTTGCTAAATAAGCATTTTTAGATCGTTGAAATCGTTCAAATGGGCGCAATATTAATAAAAACGAATAATAAGAATTTCGTCGTTTTATTAACTTGTTTTACGCGTTAAACGCAGATTAAGCTCAAATCGATGCTGTTTTTGCTAAAATAAGCATTTTCAAGCATTTTAAATCGTTGGAAATCGTTCAAATAGAAGCAATATTAATAAAAAACGAATAATAAAAAATTCGTCGTTTTATGCTGTTTACGCGCGTTAAAACGCAGATTAAAACTCAAAACGTGCTGTTTTTGCTAAAATGCGTTTTCAAGCTTTTAGATCGTTGAAATCGTTCAAATAGACGCAATAAAAATAAAAAAACGAATAATAAAAATTTCGTCGTTTTTTATGCTGTTTTACGCGTTAAAACGCAGAATAAAAGCTCAAAACGTGCTGTTTGCAAAAATAAACATTTTCAAGCATTTTACAGATCGTTGGAAATCACGTTCAAATAGACGCAATAAAACGGAATAATAAAAAATTTGTCGTTTTTTGTGCTGTTTTTACGCGTTTAAAACGCAGATTAAAGCTCAAACGTGCTGTTTTGCTAAAATAAGCATTTTCAAGCATTTTAGATCGTTGAAATCGTTTAAATAGAAGCAGCAATAAAAAAGCCGAATAATAAAAAATTCGTCCTCATTTTATGCGGTTTTACGCGTTAAGCGCAGATTAAAGCTCAAAACGTGCTGTTTTGCTAAAATAAACATTTTCAGCATTTTTAAGATCGTTGAAATCGTTCAAATAGACGCAATATTAATAAAACGAATAATAAAATTTCGTCGTTTTATGCGTTTTTACGCGCGTTAAAACGCAGAATGAAGCTCAAAACGTGCTGTTTTGCTAAAATAGCATTTTCAAGCATTTTAGATCGTTGAAATCGTTCAAATAGACGCAATATTAATAAAACGAATAATAAAATTCGTCGTTTTTATGCTGTTTACGCGTTAAACGCAGATTAAAGCTCAAAACGATGCTTAACGCCGAAACCAGCATTTTCAAGCATTTTAGATCGTTGAAATCGTTCAAATAGAAGCAATATTAATAAAACGAATAATAAAAACCGTCTACGTTTTTTATGCTGTTTTACGCGTTAAACGCAGATTAAAGCACCAAAACGTGCTGTTTTTGCTAAAATAAGCATTTTCAAAGCATTTTCCAGATCGTTGAAATCGTTCAAATAGACGCATTATTGTAAAAACAAATAATAAAATTTCGTCGTTTTATGCTGTTTTACGCGTTAAAACGCTGATTAAAGCTTCAAAACGTGCTGTTTTGCTAAAATAAAGCATTTTTATGCATTTTAGATCGTTGTCGTTCAAATAGACGCAATATTAATAAAACGAATAATAAAAATTCGTCGTTTTTATGCTGTTTTTACGCGTTAAAACGCAGATTAAAGCTCAAAACGTGCTGTTTTGTACAAAATAAGCGATTTTTCAAGCATTTTTAGATCGTTGAAGTCGTTCAAATAAACAATATTAATAAAACCAAATAATAAAAATTCGTTGTTTTTATGCTGTTTTGCGCGTTATGCCATATTAAAGCTCAAAACGTGCTGTTTTGCTAAGAAAATAAACATTTCCAGCATTTTAGATCGTTGAAATCGTTCAAATAGACGCAATTTAATAAAAACAAATAATAAAATTTCGTAGTTTTATGCTTTGTTTTACGCGTTAAAGAAACGCTGATTAAAAGGCTCAAAACGTGCTGTTTTGTAAAATAAGCATTTTCAAGCATTTTAGATCGTTGAAATCGTTCAAATAGACGCAATATTATTAAAACGAATAATAAAATTACGTCGTTTTTATGCTGTTTTGCGTTAAAACGCAGATTAAGCTCAAAACGTGCTGTTTTAACAGTGTACATTTCAAGCATTTTAGATCGTTGAAATCGTTTCAAATGAAACGTATTAATAAAACGAATAATAAAAAATTCGTCGTTTTTATGCTGTTTACGTTGAAACGCGATTAAAGCTCAAAACGTGCTGTTTTGCTTTAAAATAAGCATTTTCAAGCATTTTTAGATCGTTGAAATCGTTCAAATAGACGCAATAAAAATAAAAAACGAATAATAAAATTTCGTCGTTTTTTATAGCATTTTACGCGTTAAAACGAATAAATCTCAAAACGTGCGGTTTTGCTAAAATAAGCATTTTCAAGCATTTTAGATCGTTGAAATCGTTCAAATGAACGCAATAAAAACGAATAATAAAAATTTCGTCGTTTTTTATGCTGTTTTACGCGTTAAAGCAGATTAAAGCTCAAATCGGTAACTGTTTTTGCTAAAATAAGCATTTTCAAGCATTTTAAATCGTTGAAGTCGTTCAAAATAGAAGCAATATTAACCAAGAAACGAATAATAAAAAAATTCGTCGTTTTATGCTGTTTTACGCGTTAAAACGCAGATTAAAGCTCAAACATTGCTGTTTTGCTAAAATAAGCATTTTCAAGCTTTTAGATCGTTGAAATCGTTCAAACCAGACGCAATAAAATAAAAAACGAATAATAAAAATTTCGTCACGTTTTTTTATGCTGTTTACGCGTTAAAACGCAGAATAAAACTCAAAACGTGCTGTTTGCTAAAATAAGCATTTTCAAGCATTTTAGATCGTTGAAATCGTTCAAATAGACGCAATAATAAAAACGAATAATAAAAAAATTCCTCGTTTTTATGCTGTTTTTGCGTTAAAACGCGGATAAAGCTCAAAACATTGCTGTTTTGCTGAAAATAAGCATTTTCAAGCATTTTAGATCGTTGAAATCACGTTCAAATGAAACGGTAATAAAAACGAATAATAATAAAAATTCGTCGTTTTATGCTGTTTTGCGCGTTAAAACGCGAATTAAAACTCAAAACGTGCTGTTTTGCTAAAATAAGCATTTTCAAGCATTTTAGCTCGTTGAAATCTCGTTCAAATAGACGCAATATTAATAAAAAACAAATAATAAAAATTTCGTCGTTTTATGCTGTTTTGCGATTAAAACAGCAGTTAAAGCTCAAAACGTGCTGTTTTGCTAAAATAACATTTTCAAGTATTTTAGATCGTTGAAATCATTTGCTGAAATAGGCCTGTGTGTAAAAACGAATAATAAAAATTCGTCGTTTTGTACTGTTTTACGCGTTAAAACGCAGATTAAAGAAACTCAAAAACGATGCTGATTTAAAATAAGCATTTTCAAAACATTTTAGATCGTTGAAATCGTTCAAATGAAACAATATTAATAAAAAACGAATAATAAAAATTGTGTTTTATGCTGTTTTACGCGTTAAAACGCAGATTAAAACTCAAAACGTACTTATTTTTGCTAAAATAAAGCATTTTCAAGCTACTTTAGATCGTTGAAATCGTTCAAATGAAACGTATTAATAAAAAACGAATAATAAAAATTTCGTCGTTTTTATGCTGTTTTACCTTACGTTAAACGCAGATTAAAACTCAAAACATTGCTGTTTTAACTTTAAAATAAGCATTTCAAAGCATTTTAGATCGTTGAAATCGTTCAAATAGACGCAATGGCAAAACAGATAATAAAATTTCGTCGTTTTATGCTGTTTTTACGCGTTAAAACGCAGATTAAAACTCAAAACGTGCTGTTTTGCTGGGAATAAGCATTTTCAAGCTTATTTTAGATCGTTGAAATCGTTCAAATAGAAGCAATATTGACAAAACGAATAATATAAAAATTCATCGTTTTTATGCTGTTTTACGCGTTAAACGCAGATTAAAACTCAAAACGTGCTGTTTGCTAAAATAAGCATTTCAAGCTTTTTAGATCGTTGAAATCGTTCAAATAGACGCAATAAAAGTAAAAACGAATAATAAAAATTTCGTCGTTTTTTATGCTGTTTACGCGTTAAACGCAGAATAAAGCTCAAACGTGCTGTTTTTAGCTGGAAATAAAATTTTCAAGCATTTTTAGATCGTTGAAATCGATTTCAAATAGACGCAATATTATTAAAACGAATAATAAAAATTCCTCGTTTTTGGCATGGCTGTTTTACGCGTTAAAACGCAGATTAAACTCAAACGTGCTGTTTTGCTAAAATAAGCATTTTCAAGCATTTTAGATCGTTGAAATCGTTCAAAATAGAAGCAATGGTAAAAACGAATGGCAAAAATTTCGTCGTTTTTATGCTGCTGTACGCGTTAAAACGCAGATTAAAACTCAAAACGTGCTGTTTTGCTAAAATAAGCATTTTCAAGCATTTTAGATCATTGAAATCGTTCAAATAGACGCAATATTAATAAAAACGAATAATAAAAATTTCGTCGTTTTGCTTAATTGTTTACGCGTTAAACGCAGATTAAAGCTCAAAACGATGCTGTTTGCTAGAATAAGCTATTTAAGCATTTTAGATCGTTGGAAATCGTTCCAAATAGAAGGAATATTAATAAAACAGATAATAAAAAATTCGTCGTTTTATGCTGTTTTTACGCGTTAAAACGCAGATTAAAGCTCAAAACGTGCTGTTTTGCCGATAAGCATTTTCGGCATTTTAGATCGTTGAAATCGTTCAAATAGACGCAATAAAATAAAAACGAATAATAAAAGATTTCGTCGTTTTTACGTAACATTTTTACGCGTTAAGGCACGCAGAATAAAGCTCAAAACGTGCGGTTTTGCTAAAATAAGCATTTTCAAGCATTTTAGATCGTTGAAATCGTTCAAAATAGACGCAATATTAATAAAACGAATAATAAAAATTTCGTCGTTTTATGCTGTTTTAACGTTAAAACGCAATTAGCTCAAATCGTGCTGTTTTTGCTAAAATAAGCATTTTCAAGCATTTTAATCGTTGAAGTCACGTTTCAAATAAACAATATTAAAAAAAACGAATAATAAAAAATTTCGTCGTTTTATGCTGTTTTGCGTTAAAACGCAGATTAAAACTCAAAACGTGCTGTTTTTAACTAAAATAAGCATTTTTCAAGCATTTTAGATCGTAGGAAATCGTTTAAATAGAAGCAATATTAATAAAAACGAATAATAAAAATTCGTCATTTTATGCTGTTTTTACGCGTTAAAACGCAGTTAAACTCAAAACGTGTGCTGTTTTTGCTAAAATAAACATTTTCAAGCGTTTTAGAGCGTTGAAATCACACGTTCAAATAGACGCAATATTATTAATAAAAACGAATAATAAAAAATTCGTCGTTTTTATGCTGTTTTACGCACGTTAAACGCAGATTAAGAAAACTCAAAACGTGCTGTTTGCTAAAATAAGCATTTCAAGCATTTTAGATCGTTGAAATGGTTCAAATAGATAATATTAATAAAAACGAATAATAAAATTCGTCGTTTTATGCTTTATTTTACGAGTTAAAACGCAGATTAAAGCTCAAAACGTGCTGTTTGTTAAAATAAGCATTTTCAAACATTTTTAGATCGTTGAAATCGTTCAAATAGAAGCAATAATTAATAAAACGGGTAATAAAATTCATGCGTTTTATGCTGTTTTACGCGCAGATTAAAACTCAAAACGTGCTGTTTTAGCAAAATAAGCATTTTAGATCGTTGGAAATCGTTCAAATAGACGCAATATTAATAAAACGAATAATAAGAATTTCGTCGTTTTATGCTGTTTTACGCGTTAAAACGCAGATTAGCTCAAATCGTGCTGTTTTGCTGATAAGCATTTTCAAGCATTTTAAATCGTTGAAATCGTTCAAAATGCGGCAATATTAATAAAACGAATAATAAAATTCGTCGTTTTTATGCTGTTTTTACTTGTTAAAACGCAGATTAAAGCTCAAAACGTGCTGTTTTAGCAAAATAAGCATTTTCAAGCTTTTTAGATCGTTGAAATCGTTCAAATAGACGCAATAAAAATAAAAACGAATAATAAAAATTTCGTCGTTTTTATGCTGTTTTACGCGTTAAAACGCAGAATAAAGCTCAAAACGTGCTGTTTGCAAAATAAGCATTTTCAAGCATTTTAGATCGTTGGGAAATCGTTCAAATAGGCGCATATTAATAAAAACGAATAATAAAAATTTGTCGTTTTACATGCTGTTTTACGCGTTAAAACGCAGATTAAAGCTCAAAAACGTGCTGTTTTGCTAAAATACGCTTTATTTTCAAGCATTTTAGATCACGTTGAAATCACGTTTCAAATGACAATATTAAAAAAAAAACGAATAATAAAATTTCGTCGTTTTTTATGCTGTTTTACGCGTTAAAACGCAGTTAAAAACTCTCAAACGTGCTGTTTTGCTAAAATAACATTTTCAAGCATTTTTAGATCGTTGAAATCGTTTAAATGAAGCAATATTAATAAAACGAATAATAAAAAATTCGTCATTTTTATGCTGTTTACGCGTTAAAAACGCGAATTAAAAGCTCAAAACGGTATGTTTTGCTAAAGTAAACATTTTCAAGCATTTTAGATCGTTGAAATCGTTCAAATGAACGCAATATTGGCAAAAACGAATAATAAAATTTCGTCGTTTTATGCTGTTTTGCGCGTTAAAACGCAGAATAAAACTCAAAACGTTAACTGTTTTGCTAAAATAAGCATTTTCGGCATTTTTAGATCGTTGAAATCGTTCAAATAGACGCAATGATAATAAAAACGAATAATAATTGATGTTATTATCGGTAAATCGTTTTTATTATGCTGTTTTACGCGTTAAAACGCGGGTAAAGCTCAAAACGATAACATTTTTGCTAAAATAAGCATTTTTCAAGCATTTTAGATCGTTGAAATCGTTCAAATAGACACATTATTAATAAAACAAATAATAAAAATTTCGTCGTTTTTTGTAACTTGTTTTACGCGTTAAAACGCTGATTAAAGCAAAACGTGCTGTTTTGCTGAAATAAACATTTTTAAGCATTTTAGATCGTTGAAATCGTTCAAATAGACGCAATATTAATAAAAACGAATAATAAAAAAATTCGTCGTTTTTATACTTGTTTTACGCGTTAAAACGCAGATTAAAGCTCAAACGGTGCTGTTTTGCTAAAATAAGCATTTTCAGCATTTTAGATCGTTGAAATCGTTCAAATAGAAGCAATATTAATAAAAACAAATAAAAAAATTCGTTTGTTTTTGTACTGTTTTACGCGTTAAACGCAGATTGAAGCTCAAAACGTGCTGTTTGCTAAAATAACATTTCAAAGCATTTTAGATCGTTGAAATCGTTCAAATAGACACGCAATTTAATAAAAAATAATAAAATTTCGTAGTTTTTATGCTGTTTTACGCGTTAAAACTGATTAAAGCTCAAAACGTGCTGTTTTGCTAAAATAAGCATTTTCAAGCATTTTTAGATCGTTGAAATCACGTTCAAATAGACGCAATATTAATAAAAAACGAATAATAAAAATTTCGTCGTTTTTATGCTGTTTTACGCGGTAAAACGCAGATTAAAGCTCAAATCATTGCTGTTTTGCTTTCAAATAAGCATTTTCAAGCATTTTAAATCGTTGAAGTCGTTCCAAATAGAAGCAATATTAATAAGAAACGAATAATAAAAAATTCGTCGTTTTATGCTGTTTTTACGCGTTAAAACGCAGATTAAAACTCAAAACGTGCTGTTTTGCTAAAATAAGCATTTTCAAGCTTTTTAGATCGTTGAAATCGTTCAAATAGACTGCCAATAAAAATAAAAACGAATAATAAAATTTCGTCGTTTTATGCTGTTTTACGCGTTAAAACGCAGAATAAAGAAAACTCAAAACGTGCTGTTTTGCTAAAATTAGCATTTTCAAGCATTTTAGATCGTTGAAATCGTTCAAATAGACGCAATATTAATAAAAAACGAATAATAAAAATTCACTCGTTTTTTATGCTGTTTTACGCGTTAAAACGCAGATTAAAACTCAAAACGTGCTGTTTTAACAAATAAGCATTTTCAAGCATTTTAGATCGTTGAAATCGTTCAAATAGAAGCAATATTAATAAAAACGAATAATAAAATTCGTCGTTTTTATGCTGTTTTACGCGTTAAAACGCAGATTAAAAACTCAAAACATGCTGTTTTGCTAAAATAAGCATTTTCAAGCATTTTAGATCGTTGAAAATCGTTCAAATAGAAGCAATATTAATAAAAAAGCGAATAATAAAAATTTCGTCGTTTTTTATGATGTTTACTCGTTAAAACGCAGATTAAACTCAAAACGTGCTGTTTTTTGCTAAAATAGCATTTTCAAGCATTTTAGATCGTTGAAATCGTTCAAAATAGAAGCAATATTAATAAAAACGAATAATAAAAATTCGTCGTTTTTTATGCTGTTTTACGCGTTAAAACGCAGATTAAAGCTCAAAACGTGCTGTTTTGCTAAAATAAGCATTTTTCAAGCATTTTTTAGATCCGTTGAAATCGTTCAAATAGACACAATATTAATAAAAACAAATAATAAAATTTCGTGTTTTATGCTGTTTTTGCGCGTTAAAACGCTGATTAAAACTCAAAGCGCGTGCTGTTTTGCTAAAATGCAGCATTTTCAAGTATTTTAGATCGTTGAAATCACGTTCAAATAGACGCAATATTAATAAAAACGAATAATAAAAATTCGTCGTTTTATGCTGTTTTCGCGTTAAAACGCAGATTAAAAGCTCAAAACGTGCTGTTTTGCTAAAATAAGCATTTTCAAGCATTTTAGATCGTTGGGAAATCGTTCAAATGAAGCAATATTAATAAAAACGAATAATAAAAAATTCGTCGTTTTTATGCTGTTTTACGCGTTAAAACGCAGATTAAAGCTCAAAACGTGCTGTTTTGCTAAAATAAGCATTTTCAAGCATTTTTAGATCGTTGAAATCGTTCAAATAGAAGCAATATTAATAAAAACGAATAATAAAAATTTCGTCGTTTTTATGCTGTTTACACGTTAAAACGCAGATTAAAGCTCAAAAAACGTGCTGTTTTTGCTAAAATAAAGCATTTTCAAGCATTTTAGATCGTTGAAATCGTTCAAATAGACGCAATATTAATAAAAACGAATAATAAAAAATTTCGTCGTTTTATGCTGTTTTACGCGTTAAAACGCAGATTAAAACTCAAAACGTGCTGTTTTTGCTAAAATAAGCATTTTCAAGCATTTTAGATCGTTGGAAATCGTTCAAATAGAAGCAATATTAATAAAAAACGAATAATAAAAAATTCGTCGTTTTTATGCTGTTTTACGCCGTTGTTTAAAACGCGTTAAAACTCAAAACGTGCTGTTTTGCTAAAACTAAGCATTTTCAAGCATTTTAGATCGTTGAAATCGTTCAAATAGACGCAATAAAATAAAAACGAATAATAAAAATTTCGTCGTTTTATGCTGTTTTACGCGTTAAATCGCAGAATAAAGCTCAAAACGTGCTGTTTTCTTTAAAATAAGCATTTTCAAGCATTTTAGATCGTTGGAAATCACGTTCAAATAGACGCAATATTAATAAAAACGAATAATAAAAATTTCGTCGTTTTTATGCTTTGTTTTACGCGTTAAAACGCAGATTAAAGCTCAAATCGTGCTGTTTTTGCTGGAAATAAGCATTTTCAAGCATTTTTAAATCGTTGAAGTCGTTCAAATAGAAGCAATATTAATAAAAAACGAATAATAAAAAATTCGTCGTTTTACATGCTGTTTTACGCGTTAAAGAAGCGCAGATTAAAGCTCAAAACGTGCTGTTTTGCTAAAATAAGCATTTTTCAGCATTTTTAGATCCGTTGAAATCGTTTAAATAGAAGCAATATTAATAAAAACGAATAATAAAAATTCGTCATTATTTCCCCTCGTTTTTTTGCTGTTTTTCGCGTTAAAAAAGCAGAATAAAAAAACTCAAATCGTGCTGTTTTTCTAAAAAAAGCATTTCAAGCATTTTTTGATCCCTTGAAACATTCCCAAAAAACGCAATTTTTAATAAAAAAGGGAAAAATAAAAAATTTGTCGTTTTTATGCTGTTTTACGCGTTTAAAAAGCAAATTAAAACTCAAAAAGGCTGTTTTTTCTAAAATAAGCATTTTCAACATTTTTTGATCGTTGAAATCGTTTTTAAATAGAAAAATATTAATAAAAACGAATAATAAAATTTCGTCGTTTTTTTCTGTTTTTCCCTTAAAAACGCAGATTAAAACTCAAAAAGTGCTGTTTTGCTAAAATAAGCATTTTTTAAGCTTTTTGATCCCCTTGAAACCCTTCAAATAGACGCAAAAATTTAAAAAAAACGAATAATAAAAAAATTTGTCGTTTTTTTGCTGTTTTTTGCGTTAAACGCAGATTAAAAACTCAAAAAGTGCTGTTTTTTCTAAAATAAGCATTTTCGCTTTAGATCGTTGAAATCGTTCAAACCCGGAAACAATTTTTAATAAAAAGAAAAATAAAAATTTCGTCGTTTTATGTTTTTTTAACCCTTAAAACGCAGATTAAAAACTCAAAACGTGCTGTTTTGCTAAAATAAAAAAAATTTTTAAGCATTTTAGATCCTTTAAAAACGTTCAAATAGACGCAATATTCATAAAAAAAGAATAATTTTCGTCGTTTTAAAGCTGTTTTCGCGTTAAAAAGCAGATTAAAACTCAAAACGTGCTGTTTTTCTTAAAATAAGCATTTTTAAGCATTTTTTGATCCTTTAAATCGTTCAAAAGAAGCAATATTAATAAAAACGAATAATAAAAAAATTTGTCATTTTATGCTGTTTTTCGCGTTAAAAAACCCGATTAAAACTCAAAACGTGCGTTTAGCTAAAAAAAACATTTTCAAAACATTTTTTGATCCAATTTAAATGTTCAAATAGACGCAA
Source organism: Dalotia coriaria (assembly GCF_025399875.1). Lineage (NCBI taxonomy): Eukaryota > Metazoa > Arthropoda > Insecta > Coleoptera > Staphylinidae > Dalotia > Dalotia coriaria. The sequence continues at coordinate 13,658 of NW_027047439.1, forward strand.
ATTAATAAAAAAGGGAAAAATAAAAATTTTTGCCCTTTTTTTTGCTGTTTTTCCCTTAAAACGCAGATTAAAACCCAAAAAGGGTGTTTTGCTAAAATAAGCATTTTCAAGCATTTTAATCGTTGGGAAAACGTTTCCAAATAGAAGAAATTAATAAAAAAGAATAATAAAAAAATTTGTCGTTTTATGCTGTTTTTTCGCGTTTAAAAAGCAGATTAAAGCTCAAACATGCTGTTTTGCTAAAATAAGCATTTTCAAGCATTTTTTGATCGTTGGGGAAAACGTTCCAAAAAAAAGCAATATTAAAAAAAGCGAATAAAAAAAAATTTCGTCGTTTTTATGATGTTTTTCGCGTTAAAAAAGCAGATTAAAAACCAAAACGTGCTGTTTTTCTAAAATAAGCATTTTCAAAACATTTTTGAAACGTTGAAATCGTTCAAATAGAAGCAATATTAATAAAAACGGTAATAAAAATTCCCTCGTTTTTTTTTGTTTTACGCGTTAAAACGCAGATTAAGGCTCAAAAAGGGTGTTTTTTCTTCAAAAAAACATTTTCAAAACATTTTAGATCCGGGAAAACTTAAATAAAACGCAAATTAATAAAAAAAAAAAATAAAAATTTCGTCGTTTTATGTTTTTTTCGCGTTAAAAAGCTGATTAAAGCTCAAAAAAGGGTGTTTTGCTAAAATAAGCATTTTTCAAGTATTTTTTGATCGTTTAAATCGTTCAAATAGACGCAAAAAATAAAAAAAAGAATAAAAAAATTCGTCGTTTTATGCTGTTTTTCGCGTTAAAACGCAGATTAAAAACTCAAAACGTGCTGTTTTTTCTAAAAAAAAAACATTTTCAAGCATTTTTAGATCGTTGAAATCGTTCAAATAGAAGCAATATTAATAAAAAAAAGAATAATTAAATTGTCGTTTTTTTGCTTTTTTTTACGCCCTTAAAAAAGGATTAAAGCTCAAAAAGTGCTGTTTTGCTAAAATAAGCATTTTCAAGCATTTTAAAATCGTTGAAATCGTTCAAATAGAAGCAATATTAATAAAACGAATAATAAAATTTGTCGTTTTTTTTTGCTGTTTTACACGTTAAAACGCAGATTAAAACTCAAAACCCTGCTGTTTTTTTCTAAAATAAGCATTTTCAAGCATTTTTTGATCGTTTAAAACGTTCAAATAGACCAAAAATTAATAAAAAAGAAAAAAAAGTTTCCCTCGTTTTTTTTGTTTTTTTTAC
>NW_027047440.1:0-14890 GCF_025399875.1 Dalotia coriaria
TTTTTGGGGGAAAAAAAATTTTTGCGAATTTTTAAAAAAAAAAAAAAAAATTTTTTTTTTGCGTTTTAGCGTTAAAAAGCGTTAAAAAAAAGGTTTTGCTAAAAAATTTTTTTTAAAAAAAACATTTTTTAAATTTGTTTCTTAAAAGACGCAATATTTAAAAAAAAAAATAAAAAATTCGGTTTTTTTTTTTTTTAAAAAGGTTAAACTAAAACTTTTTTTTTTAAAAATAAGCATTTTTTTAAACTTTTAAAGAAATGGGTTTTAAAAAAAATTAAAAAAAATAAAAAAAATTGCTTTTTTGCTGTTTTGCTTAAAAGCAAATTAAAACAAAACGTGCTGTTTTGCTAAAAATAAGCATTTTTCAAAAGCATTTTTAGATCGTTGAAATCGTTAAAATAGACGCAATATTAATAAAAACGAATAATAAAAATTCGTCGTTTTTTATGCTGTTTTACGCGTTAAAACGCGAGATTAAAGCTCAAAACATTATGTTTTGCTAAAATAGGCATTTTCAAGCATTTTAGATCGTTGAAATCGTTCAAATAGAAATAATATTAATAAAAACGAATAATAAAAATTCGTCGTTTTATGCTGTTTTACGCGTTAAAACGCAGATTAAAGCTCAAAACGTGCTGTTTTGCTTTAAAATAAGCATTTTCAAGCATTTTAGATCGTTGAAATCGTTCAAATAGAAGCAATATTAATAAAACGAATAATAAAGAATTTCGTCGGTTTTATGCTGTTTTACGCGTTAAAACGCAGATTAAAAACTCAAAAACGTGCTGTTTTTGCTAAAGCAAAAGCAATTTCAAGCATTTTTAGATCGTTGAAATCGTTCAAATAGACGCAATAAAAAATAAAAACGAATAAAAATTTCGTCGTTTTTTATTAACTGTTTACGCGTTAAAACGCAGAATAAAACTCAAAACGTGCTGTTTTTGCTAAAACAAAGCATTTTCAAGCATTTTAGATCGTTGGAAATCGTTCAAATAGAAGCAATATTAATAAAAACGAATAATAAAAATTTGCGTCATTTCTATGCTGTTTTAGCGTTAAAACGCAGATTAAAATCAAAACGTGCTGTTTTGCTTTAAATAAGCTTCCGAAGCATATTAGATCGTTGAAATCGTTCAAATAGACGCAATATTAATAAAAACGAATAATAAAATTTCGTCGTTTTATGCTGTTTTGCGTTAAAACGCAGATTAAAGCTCAAAACGTGCTGTTTTGCTAAAATAAGCATTTTCGAAGCATTTTTTAGATCGTTGAAATCGTTCAAATAGAAGCAATATTAATAAAAACGAATAATAATAAAAATTTCGTCGTTTTTATGCTGTTTACGCGTTAAAACGCAGATTAAAACTCAAAACATGTATTTTTTGCTAAAATAAGCAATTTCAAGCATTTTAGATCGTTGAAATCGTTCAGACGCAATAAAAATATAAAACGAATAATAAAAATTTCGTCGTTTTTTATGCGCATTTTACGCGCGTTAAAACGCAGAATAAAGCTCAAAACGTGGTGTTTTGCTAAAATAAGCATTTTCAAGCATTTTGGATCGTTGAAATCGTTCAAATAGAAACAATATTAATAAAAACGAATAATATAAATTCGTCATTTTTAATGCTGTTTTACGCGTTAAACGCAGATTAAAGCTCAAAACGTGCTGTTTAACAAAATAAGCATTTTCAAGCATTTTAGATCGTTGAAATCCCGTTCAAATAGACGCAATATTAATAAAAACGAATAATAAAAATTTCGTCGTTTTTTATGCTGTTTACGCGTTAAAACCTGGATTAAAGCTCAAAACGTGCTGTTTTGCTAAATAAACATTTTCAAGCATTTTGAATCGTTGAAATCGTTCAAATAAAACAATATTAATAAAAACGAATAATAAAATTTCGTCGTTTTATGCTGTTTACGCGTTAAAACGCAGATTAAAGCTCAAAACGATGCTGTTTTGCTAAAATAAGCATTTTCAAACATTTTAGATCGTTGAAATCGTCAAATAGACGCAATAAAATAAAAACGAATAATAAAAATTTCGTCGTTTTATGCTGTTTTACGCGTTAAAACAGATTAAAAGCTCAAAACGTGCTGTTTTGCTAAAATAGCATTTTCAAGCATTTTAGATCGTTGAAATCACGTTCAAATAGACGCAATAATAAAAAACGAATAATAAAAATTCGTCAGTTTTACATGCTGTTTACGCGTTAAAACGCAGATTAAAGCTCAAAACGTGCTGTTTTGCTAAAATAAGCATTTTCAAGCATTTTAGATCGTTGAAATCGTTCCAAATAGAAGCAATAATATTAATAAAAACGAATAATAAAAAATTTATCGTTTTATGCTGTTTTACTGGTTAAAACGCAGATTAAAGCTCAAACGTGCTGTTTTGTTAAAATAAGCATTTTTCAAAATTTTTAGATCGTTGAAATCGTTCAAATAGAAGCAATATTAATAAAAAGCGAATAATAAAAAATTCGTTGTTTTTATGCTGTTTACGCGTTAAAACGCAGATTAAAGCTCAAAACGTGCTGTTTTTGCACAAAATATGCATTTTCAAGCATTTTAGATCGTTGCAATCGTTCAAATAGACGCAATATTAATAAAAACGAATAATAAAATTTCGTCGTTTTTATGCTGTTTTTACGCGTTAAAACGCAGATTAAAACTCAAAACGTGCTGTTTTTGCTTTAAAATAAGCATTTTCAAGCATTTTAGATCGTTGAAATCGTTCAAATTGAAGCAATATTAATAAAAACGAATAATAAAAATTCGTCGTTTTATGCTGTTTTACGCGTTAAAACGCAGATTAAAACTCAAAACGTGCTGTTTTGCTAAAATAAGCATTTTCAAGCATTTTAGATCGTTGAAATCGTTCAAATAGACGCAATATTAATAAAAACAAATAATAAAATTTCGTCGTTTTATGCTGTTTTACGCGTTAAAACGCTGATTAAAGCTCAAAACGTGCTGTTTTGCTAAAATAAGCATTTTTTCAAGCATTTTAGATCGTTGAAATCGTTCAAATATAGACGCAATATTAATAAAAACGATATAAATAAAAATTCGTCGTTTTTATGCTGTTTTCCCACGCGTTAAAACGCTGATTAAAAGCTCAAAAACGTGCTGTTTTGCTAAAATAAGCATTTTCAAGCATTTTTAGATCGTTGAAATCGTTCAAATAGACGCAATATTAATAAAAAACGAATAATAAAAAATTCGTCGTTTTATGCTGTTTTACATAGCAAAACGCAGATTAAGCTCAAAAGCTTGATGCTGTTTTTGCTTTAAAATAAGAGGCATTTTCAAAGCATTTTTAAGATCCGTTGAAATCGTTCAAAATAGAAGCAATATTAATAAAAACGAATAATAAAAATTCGTCGTTTTTTTTATGCTGTTTACGCGTTAAAACGCAGATGCAAAAGCTCAAAACATTGCTGTTTTGTTAAAATAAGCATTTCAAGCATTTTAGATCGTTGAAATCGTTCAAATAGAAGCAATATTAATAAAAACAGCGAATAATAAAAATTTCGTGGTTTTATGCTGTTTTACGCGTTAAAACGCAGATTAAAACTCAAAACGTGCTGTTTTGCTAAAAATAAGCAATTTCCAAGCATTTTAGATCGTTGAAATCACGTTCAAATAGACGCAATAAAAAATAAAAACGAATAATAAAAATTTCGTCGTTTTATGCTGTTTTACGCGTTAAAACGCAGAATAAAGCTTTCAAAACGTGCTGTTTTGCTAAAATAAGCATTTTTCAAGCATTTTAGATCGTTGAAATCGTTCAAATAGAAGCAATATTAATAAAAACGGAGTAATAAAATTCGTCATTTCTATGCTGTTTTTACGCGTTAAAGCGCAGATTATAGCTCAAAACGTGCTGTTTTGCTAAAATAGCATTTTTCAAGCATATTAGATCCGTTGAAATCGTTCAAATAGACGCAATATTAATAAAAACGAATAATAAAAATTTCGTCGTTTTATGCTGTTTTACGCGTTAAAACGCAGATTAAGCTCAAAACGTGCTGTTTTCTTTAAAATAAGCATTTTCAAGCATTTTAGATCGTTGAAATCGTTCAAATAGAAGCAATATTAATAAAAACGAATAATAAAAATTTCGTCGTTTTTATGCTGTTTTACGCGTTAAACGCAGATTAAAAGCTCAAAACGTGCTGTTTTGCTAAAATAAGCAATTTCAAAGCATTTTTTAGATCGTTGAAATCGTTCAAATAGACGCAATAAAAATAAAAAACGAATAATAAAAAGAATTTCGTCGTTTTATGCTGTTTACGCGTTAAAACGCAGAATAAAAGCTCAAAAACATTGGTGTTTTGCTAAAATAAAAGCATTTTCAAGCATTTTTTAGATCGTTGAAATCGTTCCAAGTAAAGCAATATTAATAAAACGAATAATATAAAATTCGTCATTTTTTATGCTGTTTTACGCGTTAAAACGCAGATTAAAGCTCAAAACGTGCTGTTTTTTGCTAAAATAAGCATTTTCAAGCATTTTTAGATCGTTGAAATCGTTCAAAATAGACGCAATAGTAGCAAAAACGGAATAATAAAAAATTTATCGTTTTATGCTGTTTTACGAGTTAAAACGCAGATTAAAGCTCAAAACGTGCTGTTTTGTTAAAAATAAGCATTTTCAAAATTTTGGAATGTTGAAATCGTTCAAATAGAAGCAATATTAATAAAAACGAATAATACAAAAATTCGTTGTTTTTTATGTGCTGTTTTACGCGTTAAAACGCAGATTAAAAACTCAAAGGCGTGCTGTTTTGCTAAAATAAGCATTTTCAGAAGCATTTTAGATCGTTGCAATCACGTTCAAATAGACGCAATATTAATAAAAACGAATAATAAAATTTCGTCGTTTTTGCTGTTTTACGCGTTAAAACGCAGATTATAGCTCAAAACGTGCTGTTTTGCTAAAATAAGCATTTTCCGAAGCATTTTAGATCGTTGAAATCGTTCAAGTAGAATCAATATTAATAAAAACGAATAATAAAAAATTCGTCGTTTTTATGCTGTTTTACGGTTAAAACGCAGATTAAAGCTCAAAACGTGCTGTTTTGTTAAAATAAGCATTTTCAAACATTTTTAGATGTTGAAATCGTTCAAAAATAGAAGCAATATTAATAAAAACAGATAATAAAAATTCGTCGTTTTTATGCTGTTTTACGCGTTAAAAACTCAGATTAAAGCTCAAAACGTGCTGTTTTGCTAAAATAAGCATTTGCGAAGCATTTTACCCCAGATCGTTGAAATCGTTCAAATAGACGCAATATTAATAAAAACGAATAATAAATTTCGTCGTTTTTATGCTGTTTTACGCGTTAAAACGCAGATTAATGCTCAAAACGTGCGGTTTGCTAAAATAAGCATTTTCAGCATTTTTAGATCGTTGAAATCGTTCAAAATAGAAGCAATATTAATAAAAACGAATAATAAAAAATTCGTCACGTTTTATGCTGTTTACGCGTTAAAACGCAGATTAAAAGCTCAAAACGTGCTGTTTTGCTAAAATAAACATTTTCAAGCATTTTTAGATCTTTGAAATCATTCAAATAGACGCAATAAAATAAAAACGAATAATAAAAATTTCATCGTTTTTTATGCTATTTTACGCGTTAAAACGCAGAATAAAAGCTCAAAACGTGCTGTTTTGCTACAAAATAAGCATTTTCAAGCATTTTAGATCGTTGAAATCGTTCAAATAGAAGCAATATTAATAAAAACGAATAATAAAAATTTCGTCGTTTTTTATGCTGTTTTACACTTTAAAACGCAGATTAAAGCTCAAAACGTGCTGTTTTCTAAAATAAGCATTTTCAAGCATTTTAGATCGTTGAAATCGTTCAAATAGAAGCAATATTAATAAAAACGAATAATAAAAAGAATTTCGTCGTTTTTTATGCTGTTTTACTGCCGTTAAAACGCAGATTAAAGCTCGTGCTGTTTTGCTAAAAATAAACATTTTCAAGCATTTTAGATCGTTGAAATCGTTCAAATAGACGCAATATTAATAAAACGAATAATAAAAATTTCGTCGTTTTTATGCTGTTTTACACGCGTTAAAACGCTGATTAAAACTCAAACGTGCTGTTTTGCTAAAATAAGCATTTTAAAGCATTTTAGATCGTTAAATCGTTCAAATAGACGCAATAATAAAAACGAATAATAAAAAATTCGTCGTTTTTATGCTGTTTTACGCGTTAAAACGCAGATTAAAGCTCAAACGTGCTGTTTTGCTAAAATAAGCATTTTCAAGCATTTTTAGATCGTTGAAATCGTTCAAATAGAAGCAATATTAATAAAACGAATAATAAAAATTTCGTCGTTTTGGCACCGTTTTACGCGTTAAAACGCAGATTAAAGCTCAAAACGATGCTGTTTTTGCTTTCATAAGCATTTTTCAAGCATTTTTAGATCGTTGAAATCATTCAAATAGAAGCAATATTAATAAAAACGAATAATAAAAAAATTCGTCGTTTTATGCTGTTTTACGCGTTAAAACGCAGATTAAACCGCAAAACGTGCTGTTTTGCTAAAATAAGCATTTTCAAGCATTTTAGATCGTTGAAATCGTTCAAATAGACGCAATATTAATAAAACGAATAATAAAAATTTCGTCACGTTTTTTTATGCTGTTTTACGCGTTAAAAACGCAGATTAAAGCACAAATCGTGCTGTTTTTGCTAAAATAAGCATTTTTCAAGCATTTTAGATCGTTGAAATCGTTCAAATAGAAGCAATATTAATAAAAACGAATAATAAAAAATTCGTCGTTTTATGCTGTTTACGCGTTAAAACGCAGATTAAAGCTCAAAACGTGCTGTTTTTGCTTTAAAATAAGCATTTTCAGCATTTTAGATCGTTGAAATCGTTCAAATAGAAGCAATATTAATAAAAACGAATAATAAAAATTCACGTCGTTTTATGCTGTTTTACGCGTTAAAACGCAGATTAAAGCTCAAAACGTGCTGTTTTTGCTAAAATAAGCATTTTCAAGCATTTTAGATCGTTGAAATCGTTCAAATAGACATAATAATGTAAAAACAAATAATAAAAATTTCGTCGTTTTATGCTGTTTTACGCGTTAAACGCTGATTAAAGCTCAAAACGTGCTGTTTTGCTAAAAATAAAGCATTTTCAAGCATTTTAGATCGTTGAAATCGTTCAAATAGAAGCAATATTAATAAAACGATAAATATAAAAAATTCGTCGTTTTTATGCTGTTTACGCGTTAAAACGCTGATTAAAACTCAAAAACGTGCTGTTTTTTCTAAAATAAAAACAATTTCCAAACATTTTAGATCGTTGAAATCGTTCCCAAAAAGACGCAATAAAAATAAAAAAGAATAATAAAAAATTTTGTCGAAAAGCCTTTTTTCGCGTTAAAACGCAGAAAAAAAAGCCAAAACGGGGCGTTTTGCTAAAAAAAAGCATTTTCAAGCATTTTAGATCGTTGAAATCGTTCAAATAGAAACAATATTAATAAAAAAAGAATAATAAAATTCGTCATTTCTTTTGCTGTTTTTCGCGTTTTAAAAAGCGAAATTAACTCAAAACGTGATGTTTTGCTTTTTAAAAAAACATTTTCAAGCATATTAGATCGTTGGGAAAACGTTCAAATAGACGCAATATTAAAAAAAAAACGAAAAAATAAAAAAATTTCGTCGTTTTTTTTGCTGTTTTACGCGTTAAAAACGCAGATTAAAAAATCAAAACGTGCTGTTTTGCTAAAATAAGCATTTTCAAGCATTTTTTGATCGTCCGGGAAAACGTTCAAAAAAAAGGGAAACAAATTTAAAAAAAAACGAATAATAAAAAATTTTGTCGTTTTTTTTGCTGTTTTACGCCAAAACGCAGATTTAAAAACTCAAAACGTGCTGTTTTTTCTAAAATAAGCAATTTCAAACATTTTTTGATCGTTGGGGAAAACGTTCAAATAAGGGGGGAAAAATTAATAAAAAAGAATAATAAAAAATTTGTCGTTTTTTTTGCTGTTTTCGGTTAAAAAGCAGATTAAAACTCAAAATTCTTTTTTCTAAAAAAAAGCATTTTCAAGCATTTTAGATCTTTTTCGTTCAAATAGGGAAAAAATATTAATAAAAACGAATAAAAAATTTATCGTTTTTGTGTTTTTGGGGGAGTTAAAACGCAGATTAAAAACTCAAAATTTCTGTTTTTTTTTAAAAAAAAGCATTTTCAAAAATTTTGATCGTTGAAATCGTTCCGGAAGCAAAAATTAATAAAAAAAGAATAATAAAAAAATTTGTTGTTTTTTTTGCTGTTTTTTCGTTAAAAAGCGATTAAAACTCAAAACTTTCTGTTTTGCTAAAATAAGCATTTTTTAAGCATTTTTGAAACGTTGAAATCGTTCAAATAGAATCAATATTAATAAAAAAAGAATAATAAAAAATTCGTCGTTTTTTTGCTGTTTTTCGAAATTAAAACGCAGATTAAAGCTCAAAACGTGCTGTTTTGTTAAAATAACATTTTCAAACATTTTTTGATCGTTGAAATCGTTCCAAAAAAAAACAAAATTTAAAAAAAAACGAATAATAAAAAAAATTTGTCGTTTTTTTGCTGTTTTCGCGTTAAAACTCGGGTTAAAGCTCAAAACGTGCTGTTTTGCTTTTAAAAAGGCATTTGCAAAACATTTTAGATCGTTGAAATCGTTCAAATAGACGCAATATTAAAAAAAACGAATAATAAAAAATTTCCCTCGTTTTTTTTGCTGTTTTCGCGTTAAAACGCAGATTAATGCTCAAAACGTGCTGTTTTTTCTAAAATAAAACATTTTCCCAAACATTTTTGATCGTTGGGGAAAACGTTCAAATAGAAAAATATTAATAAAAACGAATAATAAAAAAATTTGTCGTTTTTTTTGCTGTTTTTTCGCGTTAAAACGCAGATTAAAAAAACAAAACGTGCTGTTTTTTCTAAAAAAGGGATTTTTAAGCATTTTTAGATCTTTTAAATCGTTCAAATAGACGCAATAAAAAAAAAAACGAATAATAAAAATTTCGTCGTTTTTTTTGCTTTTTTCCGCGTTAAAACGCAGAATAAAAACTCAAAACTTCTGTTTTTGCTAAAATAAGCCCTTTTCAAAACATTTTAGATCGTTGAAATCGTTCCCAAAAAGAAAAGGGAATTTAAAAAAAGAAAAATAAAAAATTTTGTCGTTTTTTTTGCTGTTTTTCCCCGGGGGAAAAAGCAGATTAAAGCTCAAAAAAGTGCTGTTTTTCTAAAATAAGCATTTTTTAAGCCCTTTTTTGATCGTTGAAATCGTTCAAATAGAAGCAATATTAATAAAAAAAGAATAATAAAAAAATTTCGTCGTTTTTTTGCTGTTTTACGCGTTAAAAAGCAGATTAAAGCTCAAAAAGTGCTGTTTTTCTAAAATAAGCATTTTTTAAGCATTTTTGGGTCGTTGAAATCGTTCAAATAGACCAATATTAATAAAAACGAAATAATAAAAAATTTTGTTTTTATGCTGTTTTACGCGTTAAAACGCTTTATTAAACTCAAAAAGTGCTGTTTTGCTAAAAAAGCATTTTTTTTTTAGATCGTTGAAATCGTTCAAATAGGCAATATTAATAAAAAAAAATAATAAAAAAATTTGTCGTTTTTTTTGCTGTTTTTTCGCGTTAAAACGCAGATTAAAGCTCAAAACGTGCTGTTTTGTAAAATAAGCATTTTTTAAGCATTTTAGATCGTTGGGAAAACGTTCAAATAGAAACTATTAATAAAAACGAATAATAAAAATTTCGTCGTTTTTATGCCGTTTTACGCGTTAAACGCAGATTAAAAAATCAAAACGTGCTGTTTTTCTAAAATAAGCATTTTCAAACATTTTAGATCGTTGGGGAAAACATTTAAATAGAAACAATATTAATAAAAAAGAAATAATAAAAATTCGTCGTTTTTTTGCTGTTTTACGCGTTAAAACCAGATTAAACCTCAAAACGTGCTGTTTTTTCTAAAATAAAAACATTTTCAAGCATTTTAGATCGTTGAAATCGTTCAAAAAAGACGCAATATTAATAAAAACGAATAATAAAAATTTCGTCGTTTTTTTTGCTGTTTTACGCGTTAAAACGCAGATTAAAGCACAAATCGTGCTGTTTTGTAAAATAAGCATTTTTAAGCATTTTAGATCGTTGAAATCGTTCAAAAAAGAAGCAATATTAATAAAAAAAATAATAAAAAAATTTGTCGTTTTTATGCCCGTTTTACGCCCCTTAAAACCGATTAAAAACTCAAAAAGTGCTGTTTTGCTAAAATAAACATTTTTAAGCATTTTAGATCGTTGAAATCCCTTCCAAAAAGAATCAAAAAATTAATAAAAAAGGGAAAAATAAAAAAATTCGTCGTTTTTTTTGCTGTTTTTCGCGTTAAAAAGCGGATTAAAACTCAAAACGTGCTGTTTTTCTAAAAAAAGCATTTTCAAGCATTTTTTGATCGTTGAAATCGTTCAAAAAAAAACTAATTAAAAAAACGAATAATAAAAATTCGTCGTTTTTTTTGCTGTTTTTCGCGTTAAAAAAAGCAGATTAAAGCTCAAAACGTGCTGTTTTTTTCTAAAATAAACTTTTAAAACATTTTAGATCGTTGGAATCCCTTCAAATAGACGCAATAAAAATAAAAAAAGAATTAAAAATTTCGTCCCTTTTTGCTGTTTTACGCGTTAAAAAAGCAGAATAAACTCAAAACGTGCTGTTTTTTCTAAAAAAAAACATTTTCAAAAAGGGTTTTGGTTGGGTTTAAAAAGGGGGGGAAAAAAACGGGTTTTTTTGGTTTATGCTGTTTTTCGCGTTAAAACGCGAATAAAAAACAAAAACTTTTGTTTTGCTAAAATAAGCATTTTTAAGCATTTTTTGATCGTTGAAATCGTTCAAATAGAAGCAATATTAATAAAAAAGAATAATAAAAAATTCGTCCCTTTTTTTGCTGTTTTTCCCTTAAAACGCAGATTAAAGCTTTTAAAACGTGCTGTTTTTTCTAAAATAAGCATTTTTCAAGCATTTAGATCGTTGAAATCCCTTCAAATAGGCGCAATAAAAATAAAAACGAATAATAAAATTTCGTCGTTTTATGCTGTTTTACGCGTTAAAAAGGGAATAAAGCTCAAAACTTTCTGTTTTTTCTAAAAAAAAGCATTTTCAAGCATTTTTTGATCGTTGAAATCCCTTCAAATAGACGCAATATTAATAAAAACGAAAAAAAATAAAAATTTCGTCGTTTTTATGCTGTTTTTCGCGTTAAAAAGCAGATTAAAGCTCAAATCCCTGCTGTTTTGCTAAAATAAGCATTTTTTAAGCATTTTAGATCGTTGAAATCGTTCAAATAGAAGCAATATTAATAAAAACGAATAATAAAATATTCGTCGTTTTTTTGCTGTTTTACGCGTTAAAACGCAGATTAAAACTCAAAAAGTGCTGTTTTTTCAAAAAAGCATTTTCAAAACATTTTAGATCGTTGAAATCACGTTCAAATAGACGCAATATTAATAAAAACAAATAATAAAAAATTTTGTCGTTTTTTTTGCTGTTCTACGCGTTAAAACGCTGATTATAGCTCAAAACGTGTTGTTTTGCTAAAATAAAATTTTTTAAGCATTTTTTGATCGTTGAAATCGTTCAAATAGACGCAATATTAATAAAAACGAATAATAAAAAAAATTTTGTCTTTTTTTGCTGTTTTACGCCCCTTAAAACGAGATTAAAACTCAAAACGTGCTGTTTTTCTAAAATAAGCATTTTCAAGCATTTTGAGATCGTTGAAATCGTTCCAAATAGACGCAATATTAATAAAAACGAATAATAAAAATTCGTCGTTTTTTATGCTGTTTTTACGCGTTAAAACGCAGATTAAAGCTCAAAACGTGCTGTTTTGCTAAAATAAGCATTTTCAAGCATTTTTAGATCGTTGAAATCGTTCAAATAGAAGCAATATTAATAAAAACGAATAATAAAAAATTCGTCGTTTTTATGCTGTTTTACGCGTTAAAACGCAGATTAAAGCTCAAAACGTGCTGTTTTGCTAAAATAAGCATTTTCAAGCATTTTAGATCGTTGAAATCGTTCAAATAGACGCAATATTATAAAAACGAATAATAAAAAATTCGTCGTTTTTATGCTGTTTTACGCGTTAAACGCAGATTAAAGCTCAAAACGTGCTGTTTTGCTAAAATAAGCATTTTCAAGCATTTTAGATCGTTGAAATCGTTCAAATAGAAGCAATATTAATAAAAACGAATAATAAAAATTCGTCGTTTTTATGCTGTTTACGCGTTAAAACGCAGATTAAACTCAAAACGATGCTGTTTTGCTTTAAAAAAAGCATTTTCAAGCATTTTAGATCGTTGAAATCGTTCAAATAGAAGCAATATTAATAAAAACGAATAATAAAAATTCGTCGTTTTTATGCTGTTTTACGCGTTAAAACGCAGATTAAAGCTCAAAACGTGCTGTTTTGCTAAAATAAGCATTTTCAAGCATTTTAGATCGTTGAAATCGTTCAAAGGACGCAATATTTAAAAAAAAATTAAAAATTTTCCCCTTTTTATGCTTTTCCCCGTTAAAAAGCAGATTAAAACTCCGTGCTGTTTTGCTAAAATAAATTTTAAAATTTTTAATCTTAAATTTCCAAAAAAAAAATTTAAAAAAAAAAAAAAATTTTGTTTTTTTAGCGTTTTCCTTTTAAAAAAATTAAATAAAACGTTGTTTTTTAAAAAAGCATTTTAAGAAGATCGTTGAAATCGTTCAAAAGAAGCAATATTAAAAAACGAATAAAAAAATTTCGTCGTTTTTTTTTGTTTTACGCGTTAAAAAGCAGATTAAAGCTCAAAAAGTGCTGTTTTGCTAAAATAAGCATTTTCGCATTTTTGATCGTTGAAATCGATTAAAAAACAATATTAATAAAAAAGAGTAATAAAAAAATTTGTCATTTTATGCTGTTTTTCGCGTTAAAACCAGATTAAAGCTCAAAAAGTGCTGTTTTGCAAAATAAAAACATTTTTAAGCATTTTAATCGTTGAAATGTTCAAATAGACGCAATAAATAAAAAAGAATAATAAAAAAATTTGTCATTTTATGCTGTTTTACGCGTTAAAACGCAGATTAAAGCTCAAAACGTACTGTTTTGCTAAAATAACATTTTCAAGCATTTTAGTCGTTAAATCGTTCAAAAGACGCAATATTAATAAAAACGAATAATAAAAAATTTCCCTCGACTTTTTGCTGTTTTACGCGTTAAAAAGCAGAATAAACTCAAAACGTGCGTTTTGCTAAAATAACATTTTTTAAGCATTTTAGATCGTTGAAATCGTTCAAATAGAACAATATTTAAAAAAAACGAATAATAAAAAATTCGGCGTTTTATGTGTTTTACGCGTTAAAACGCAGTTCTCAAAACGTGCTGTTTTGCTAAAAAAGCATTTTTTAAACATTTTTGATCGTTGAAATCGTTCAAAAAACGCAATATTAATAAAAACGAATTAAAAAAAAATTTGTCGTTTTTAAAACTGTTTTTTCGCGTTAAAACGCGTTAAAACTCAAAACTCTTTTTGCTAAAAAAAAATTTTTTAAGCATTTTTGATCGTTGAAACGTTCAAATAGAACAATAAATAAAAAAGAATAATAAAAAATCGTCGTTTTATTTTTTTTACGCGTTAAAAGCAGATTAAAACTCAAAACGTCCTGTTTTGCTAAAAAAACATTTTCAAGCATTTTAGATCGTTTTTAAAAGTTCAAATGCGCAATATTAATAAAAACGAATAATAAAAATTCGTCGTTTTTATGCTGTTTTACGCGTTAAACGCAGATTAAAACTCAAAAAGGCTGTTTTTTCTAAAAAAAGCATTTTCAAACATTTTAGATCGTTGAAATCGTTCAAATAGAAGCAATATTAATAAAAAAAGAATAATAAAAAATTTGTCGTTTTATGCTGTTTTTCGGTTAAAACGCAGATTGCCAAAAAAGTGCTGTTTTGTTTAAAAAAAGCATTTTCAAACATTTTAGATCGTTGAAATCGTTCAAATAGAAGCAATATTAATAAAAAAGAAAAAAAAATTCGTCGATGCTGTTTACGCGTTAAAAACGAATTAAAGCTCAAAACCTTTTTTTTGCTAAAATAAGCATTTTCAAGCAAGATCGTTGAAATCGTTAAAGGCCCCAATATTAATAAAAAAAAATAATAAAAAAATTTCGTTTTTTGCTGTTTTTCGCGTTAAAACGCGTTAAAAAAAACAAAACGTGCTGTTTTGCTAAAATAAGCATTTTCAACATTTTAGATCGTTGAAACGTTCAAATAGAAGCAAATTAATAAAAACGAATAAAAAAATTCGTCGTTTTATGTGTTTTTTCGCTTAAAACGCAGATTAAAGCTCAAAAAAGGGTGTTTTGCTAAAATAAGCATTTTCAAGCATTTTAATCGTTGAAATCGTTCAAATAGACGCAATATTAATAAAAACGTAATAAAAAATTTTGTCGTTTTTTTTGCTGTTTTACGCGTTAAAACGCAGATTAAAGCTCAAACGTGCTGTTTTGCTAAAATAAGCATTTTCAAGCATTTTAAATCGTTGAATCGTTCAAATGAAGCAATATTAATAAAAAAAGAATAATAAAAAAATTCTCGTTTTATGCTGTTTTACGGTTAAAACGCAGATTAAAGCTCAAAATGCTGTTTTGTAAAAAAAGCATTTTTAAGCTTTTAAATCGTTGGGAAAACGTTCAAATAGAGCAAAAATAAAAACGAATAATAAAAAATTTTGTCGTTTTTTTGCTGTTTTTACGCGTTAAAACGCAGAATAAAGCTCAAAACGTGCTGTTTTGCTAAAATAAGATTTTCAAGCATTTTAGATC
>NW_027047441.1:0-12500 GCF_025399875.1 Dalotia coriaria
CATTTTGTGATCGCTGGAAATCGTTCAAATATAAGCAATATTAATAAAACGAATAATAAAAAGTTCGTCGTTTTATGCTGTTTTACGCGCTAAAACGCAGATTAAAGCTCAAACGTGCTGTTTTGCTAAAATAAGCATTTTCAAGCATTTTAGATCGCTGGAAATCGTTCAAAATAGACGCAATATTAATAAAAACGAATAATAAAAAAATTCGTCGTTTTATGCTGTTTTACGCGTTAAAACGCAGATTAAAAGCTTAAACGTGCTGTTTAGTTAAAAATAAGCATTTTTCAAGCATTTTAGACGTTGGGAAATCGTTCAAATAGACGCAATATTAATAAAAAACGAATAATAAAAAATACGTCGTTTTATGCTGTTTTACGCGTTAAAACGCAGATTAAAGCTTAAAGGTGCCGCTCTTGCTAAATAAGTATTTTCAAGCATTTTAGATCGTTGAAATCGTTCAAATAGAAGCAATTAATAAAAAAACGAATAATAAAGAATTCGTCGTTTTGTGCTGTTTACGCGTTAAAACGCAGATTAAAAGGTCAAAACGCGCTGTTTTGCTAAAATAAGCATTTCACATTTTAGATCGTTGAAATCGTTCAAATAGACGCAATATTAATAAAAAAAACGAATAATAAAAAATTTCGTCGTTTTATGCTGTTTTACGCGTTAAAACGCTGATTAAAGCTCAAACGTGATGTTTTGCTGCTAAAATAAGCACAAGCATTTTATAATGTTGAAATCGTTCAAATAGACGCAATATTAATGCGTTCAAATAATAAAAAATTCGTCGTTTTATGCTGTTTTACGCGTTAAAAACGCTGATTAAAAGCTCAAAACGTGCCGTTTTGCCAAAAATAAGCATTTTCGCTAATTTTAGACGCTGAAATCGTTCAAATAGCTAAATATGAATAAAAAAAAACGAATAATAAAAAATTTGTCGTTTTATGCTGTTTTACGCGTTAAACGCAGATTAAAAGCTCAAACGTGCTGTTTTGCTAAAATAAGCATTTTCAAGCATTTTAGATCGTTGAAATCGTTTAAATAGAAGCAATATTAATAAAAAACGAATAATAAAAATGTCGTCGTTTTAATGCTGTTTTACGCGTTAAAACGTGATTAAAAGCTCAAAAACGTGCTGTTTTGCTATAATAAGCATTTTCAAGCATTTTAGATCGTTGAAATCGTTCAACAGACGCAATATTAATAAAAAACGAATAATAAAAATTTCGTCGTTTTATGCTGTTTACGCGTTAAAGCGCAGAATAAAGCTCAAACGTGCTGTTTTGCTAAAAATAAGCGATTTTCAAGCATTTAGATTGTTGAAATCACCGTTCAAATAGTAGGCTGATAATAAAAACGAATAACAAAAAATTCGTCGTTTTTATGCTGTTTTACGCGTTAAAACGCAGATTAAAAGCTCAAAACGTGCTGTTTTGCAAAATAAGCATTTTCAAGCATTTTAGATCGCTGAAAATCGTTCAAATAGACGCGCAATATTACTAAAAACGAATAATAAAAATTTCGTCATTTTATATGTTGTTTTACGCGTTAAAATCGCAGATTAAAGCTCAAAACGTGCTGTTTTGCTAAAATAAGCATTTTCAAGCATTTTAGATCGTTGAAATCGTTCAAATAGACGCAATATTAATAAAAACGAATACGTACCTGTCGTTTTATATGTTTACGCGTTAAACGCAGAATAAAGCTCAAACGTGCTGTTTTGCTAAAATAAGCATTTTAAAGCATTTGTAGATCGCTGAAATCGTTCAAATAGACGTAATATTAATAAAAAACGAATAATAAAATTTCGTCGTTTTATGCTGTTTTACGCGTTAAAACACTGGATTAAAGCTCAAAACGTGATGTTTTGCTAAAATAAGCATTTCAAGCATTTTAGATCGTTGAAATCGTTCAAATAGAAGCACATAATAAAAAAACGAATAATGTACTCTTCGTCGTTTTTATGTTAAGTTTTTACGTTAAAACGCAGATTAAAGCTCAAAACGTGCTGTTTGCTAAAATAAGCATTTTCAAGCATTTAGATCGTTGAAAATCGTTTAAATAGAAGCAATATTAATAAAACGAATAATAAAAATTCGTCATTTTTATGCTGTTTTACGCGTTAAAACGCAGATTAAAGCTCAAACGTGCTGTTTTGCTAAAAATAAGCATTTTCAAGCATTTCGATCGCTGAAACGTTTAAATGGGACGCAATATTAATAAAAAACGAATAATAATGTGTACTCGTCGTTTTATAAGCCATGCTAAACGCAGAATAAAGCTTTGCAAAACGTGCTGTTTTGCAAAATAAGTATTTTCAAGCATTTTAGATCGTTGAAATCGTTCAAATAGAAGCAATATTAATAAAAACGAATACCAAAATTTCGTCATTTTTATGCTGTTTTACGCGTTAAAAACGCAGATTAAAGCTCAAAACGTGCTGTTTTGCTAAAATAAGCATTTTCAAGCATTTTAGATCGTTGAAATCGTTCAAATAGACGTAATATTAATAAAACGAATAATAAAATTTCGTCGTTTTTATGCTGTTTTACGCGTTAAAACGCGTAAAGCTCAAACGCTGTTTTGCTAAAATAAGCATTTTCAAGCATTTTAGATCGTTGAAATCGCGTTCAAATAGAAGCATATTAATAAAAACGAATAGTAAAATTGTCGTTTTATGCTGTTTTACGCAAAAGAAAACGTAGATTAAAGTTCAAAACGTGCTGTTTTGCTAAATGAGCATTTTCTAAGCATTTTAGATCGTTGAAATCGTTCAAATAGACGTAATATTAATAAAACGAATAGTAAAAATTGCCGTTTTATGTTGTTTTACGCGTTAAACGCAGATTAAAGCTCAAACGTGCTGTTTGCTAAAATAAGCATTTCAAGCATTTTAGATCGTTGAAATCGTTCAAATAGAAGCAATGTTAATAAAAAACGAATAATAGTAAATTCGTCCTTTTGATGCTGTTTACGCGTTAAAACGCAGATTAAAAGCTCAAACGCGCCGTTTTGCTAAAAATAAGCATTTTAAAGCATTTTAGATCGTTGAAATCAATTCAAATAGACGCGAATATTAATAAAAAACGAATGACAAAAAATTTCCTGTCGTTTTTATGCTGTTTTACGCGTTAAAACGCTGATTAAAAGCTCAAAACGTGATGTTTTGCTAAAATAAGCATTTTCTTGCCATTTTAGATCGTTGAAATCGTTCAAATAGAAGCAATATTAATAAAAAACGAATAATAAAAAATTTCGTCGTTTTTATGCTGTTTTACGCGTTAAACGCAGATTAAAGCTCTAAACGTGCTGTTTGCTAAAATAAGCATTTTCAAGCATTTTAGATCGTTGAAATCGTTTTAAATAGAAGCAATATTAATAAAACAAATAACAAAAAATTCGTTATTTTGCTGTTTTACGCGTTAAAACGCAGTGATTAAAGCTCAAAACGCTGTTTTGCTAAAATAAGCATTTTCAAGCATTTTAGATCGTTGAAATCGTTCAAATGGACGTGCAATATTAATAAAAAACGAATAATAGTACCGTCGTTTTATGCTGTTTTACGCGTTAAAACGCAGAATAAAAGCTAAAACGTGCTGTTTTGCTAAAAATAAGCATATTCCGCCATTTTAGATCGTTGAAATCGCTCAAATAGAAAACACCTATTAATAAAAACGAATAATAAAAATTCGTCGTTTTATGCTGTTTTACGCTGCTAAAAACGCAGATTAAAAGCTCAAAACGTGCTGTTTCATAAAATAGGCATTTTCAAGCATTTAGATCGCTGGAAATCGTTCAAATAGACGTGCAATATTAATAAAAACGAATAATGTACCCGTCGCTTTTATGTTGTTTTACGCGTTAAAACGCAGATTAAAGCTCAAAACATGCTGTTTTGCAAAAATTAGCATTTTCAGCATTTAGATCGTTGAAATCGTTCAACAGAAGCTAAATATTAATAAAAAACGAATAATAAAAATTCGTCGTTTTTATGCTGTTTTACGCGTTAAAACGCAGATTGTGCTCAAAACGTGCTGTTTTGCTAAAATAAGCATTTTCAAGCATTTTAGATCGTTGCCAAAATCGTTCAAATAGACGTGCAATATTAATAAAAACGAATAATAAAAATTCGTCGTTTTATGCTGTTTTACAATGTTAAAACGCAGATTAAAGCTCAAAACGTGCTGTTTGCCAAAATAAGCATTTTCAAGCATTTTGCATCGTTGAAATCGTCTTCAAATAGGTGCTACCGCGAATAAAAAACAAATAATAAAAATTTCTGTCGTTTTAGAGTGTTGTTTTTAGCGTTAAAACGCAGATTAAAGCTCAAAACGTGCTGTTTTGCTAAAATAAGCATTTTTAAGCATTTTGTGATGGTTGAAATCGTTTAAATAGAAGCAAGCAATATTAATAAAACGAATAATAAAAAAAATTCGCCGCTTTATGCTGCTCTTACGCGTTAAAACGCAGATTAAAGCTCAAAACGTGCTGTTTTGCTAAAAATAAGCAATTTTCAAGCATTTTAGATCGCTGAAATCGTTCAAATAGACGCAACATTAATAAACAACGAATAATAAAAATTTCGTCGTTTTGCCGTTTTACGCGATAAAACGCACAAAAGCTCAAAACGCTGTTTTGCTAAAATAAGCATTTTCAAGCATTTTAGACGTTGAAATCGTTCAAATAGAGCTGCTAACAAAAAAACGAATAATGTACCCGTCGTTTTATGCTGTTTTACGCGTTAAAACGCAGATTAAAAGCTCAAAACGTGCTGTTTTGCCAAAATAAGCATTTTCACATTTTAGATCGCTAAATCGCTCAAATAGACGCAATATTAATAAAAACGAATAAAAATTGTCGTTTTATGCTGTTTTACGCGTTAAAACGCGATTAAAAGCTCAAACATGCTGCTTTGCTGCAACAAGCATTTTCAAGCATTTTAGATCGTTGAAATCGTTCGAAGCAAATATTAATAAAAAACGACAATAAAATTCGTCGTTTTTATGCTGTTATACGCGTTAAAACGCAGATTAAAGCTCTCAAAACGTGCTGTTTTGCTAAAATAAGCATTTTCAAGCATTTTTAGGATCATTGAAATCGTTCAAATAGACGCAATATTAATAAAACGAACAATAAAAAAATTCCGTGGTTTTTATGCTGTTTTACGCGTTAAAACGCAGATTAAAAGCTCAAACGTTGTTTTGCTAAAATAAGCATTTTCAAGCATTTTAGATTGTTGAAATCGTTTAAATAGAAGCAATATTAATAAAAAACGAATAATAGAAAATTCGTCATTTTTATGCTGTTTACGCGTTGCCCAGATTAAAACTCAAAACGTGCTGTTTTGCTAAAATAAAGCATTTTCAAGCATTTTAGATCGTTGAAATCGTTCAAATAGACGCAATATTAATAAACAACGAATAATAAAAATTTCGTCGTTTTATGCTGTTTACGCGATGTGCAGAATAAAGCTCAAAACGTGCTGTTTTTGCTAAAATAAGCATTTTCAAGCATTTGATCGTTGAAATCGTTCAAATAGAAGCAATATTAATAAAAAACGAATAATGTACCCGTCGTTTTATGCGCTGTCTGCGTTAAAACGCAGATTAAAAGCTGAAAACGCTGTTTTGCTAAAATAAGCATTTTCAAGCATTTTAGATCGTTGAAATCGTTCAAATAGACGCAATATTAATAAAAAACGAATAATAAAATTTCGTCGTTTTATACTGTTTTACGCGTTAAAACGCTTATTTAAAACTCAAACGTGCTGTTTTGCTAAAATTAGCATTTTCAAGCATTTGTGATCGCTTTCGAAACGTTCAACAGGACGCAATATTAATAAAACGGCCAATAAAAATTTGCCGTTTAGAGCGGTTTTACGCGTTAAAACGCATTGCCTTCAAACGTGCTGTTTTGCTAAAATAAGCATTTTCAAGCATTTTAGATCGTTGAAATCGTTCAAATAGAAGTACATAATAAAAACGAATAACAAAAATTCTTCGTCGTTTTATGCTGTTTTACGCGTTAAAACGCAGGATTAAAAGCTCTCAAAACGTGCTGTTTTGCTAAATAAGCATTTTCAAGCATTTTAGATCGTTGAAATCGTTCAAATAGATGCAATATTAATAAAAACGAATAATAAAAATTTCGTCATTTTTATGTTGTTTTACGCCAAGTTAAAAACGCAGATTAAAGCTCAAACGTGCTGTTTTGCTAAAATAAGCATTTTCAAGCATTTTAGATCGTTGAAATCGTTCAAATAGACGCAATATTAATAAAAAACGAATAATAAAAATTTCGTCGTTTTATGTTGTTTTACGCGTTAAAACGCAGATTAAAGCTCTCAAACGTGCTGTTTTGCTAAAATAAGCATTTTCAAGCATTTTAGATCGTTGAAATCGTTCAACAGACGCAATATATTAATAAAACGAATAATGTACCCGTCGTTTTATGCTGTTTTACGTTAAAACGCAGATTAAAGCTCGCAACGTGCTGTTTTGCTAAAAATAAGCATTTTCAAGCATTTTAGATCGTTGAAATCGTTCAATAGACGCAATATTAATAAAACGAATAATAAAAATTTCGTCGTTTTTATGCGTTGTTTACGCGTTAAAACGCTGATTAAAGCTCAAAACGTGATGTTTTGCTAAATAAGCATTTTCAAGCATTTTATATCGTTGAAATCGTTCAACAGACGCAACATGCTGAATAAAAACGAATAATAAAAAATTGTCGTTTTTATGTTGTTTTACGCGTTAAAACGCTGATTGCCCAAAACGCGCTGTTTTGCTAAAATAAGCATTTTCAAGCATTTAGATCGTTGAAATCGTTCAAATAGAAGCAATATGAATAAAAACGAATAATAAAAATTTGTCGTTTTATGCTGCCTTTACGTTAAAACGCAGATTAAAGCTCAAACGTGCTGTTTTGCTAAAATAAGCATTTTCAAGCATTTTAGATCGTTGAAATCGTTTAAATAGAAGCAATATTAATAAAACGAATAATGTACCCGTCGTTTTATGTTGTTTTACGCGTTAAAATCAGCAGATTAAAAGCTCAAAACGTGCTGTTTTGCTAAAATAAGCATTTTCAAGCATTCTAGATCGTTGAAATCGTTCAAATAGAAGCAATATTAATAAAAAAACGAATAATAAAAATTTCGTCGTTTTATGCTGTTTTACGCGTTAAACGCAGATTAAAAGCTCGTAAAACGTGGTGTTTGCTAAAATAAGCATTTCAAGCATTTTGGGATCGTTTGAAATCGTTCGCCAAATAGACGCAATATTAATAAAAACGAATAATAAAAAATTTCGTCGTTTTATGTTGTTTTACGCGTTAAAACGCAGATTAAAGCTCAAAACGTGGTGTTTTGCTAAATAAGCATTTTCAAGCATTTAGACGTTGAAATCGTTCAAATAGAAAGCAATATTAATAAAACGAATAATAAAAACAAATTCGTCGTTTTTATATGTTTTACGCGTTAAAACGCAGATTAAAAGCTCAAAACGTGCTGTTTTGCTAAAATAAGCATTTTCAAGCATTTGCAGATCGTTGAAATCGTTTAAATAGAAGCAATATTAATAAAAACAAATAATAAAAAATTCGTCATTTTATGCTGCTTTACGCGTTAAAAACGCAGATTAAAGCTCAAAAACGCCGTTTTGCTAAAATAAGCATTTTCAAGCATTTTAGACGTTGAAATCGTTCAAATAGACGCAATATTAATAAAAACGAATAATAAAATTCTGTCGTTTTATGCTGTTTTACGTTAAAACGCAGAATAAAGCTCAAAACGTGCTGTTTTGCTAAAATACATTTTCAAGCATTTTAGATCGTTGAAATCGTTCAAATAGAAGCAATATTAATAAAAACGAATAATAAAAATTCGTCGTTTTATGCTGTTTCATGTTAAAACGCAGATTAAAGCTCAAAACGTGCTGTTTTGCTAAAATAAGCATTTTCACATTTTAGATTGTTGAAATCGTTCAAATATACGCAAATATTAATAAAAAAACAATAATAAAAATTTCGTCGTTTTTATGCTGTTTTACGTTAAACGCAGAATAAAAGCTCAAAACGTGTCGTTTTGCTAAAATAAGCATTTTCTCAAGCATTTTAGATCGTTGAAATCGTTCAAATAGACGCAATATTAATAAAAAACGAATAATAAAAATTTCGTCGTTTTATGCTGTTTTACGCGTTAAAACGCAGAACAAGCTCAAAACGTGCTGTTTTGCTAAAATAAGTATTTTCAAGCATTTTAGATCGTTGAAATCGTTCAAATAGGAAGCAATATTAATAAAAACGAATAATAAAAATTCGTCGTTTTATGCTGTTTTAAGCGTTAAAACGCAGATTAAAGCTCAAAATCGCAAGCTGTTTTGCTAAAATAAGCATTTTCAAGCATTTTGTGATCGTTGAAATCGTTCAAATAGACGCAATATTAATAAAAACGAATAGTAAAAAATTCGTCGTTTTTATGCTGTTTTACGCGTTAAAACGCAGATTAAAGCTCAAAACGTGCTGTTTTGCTAAAATAAGCATTTTCAAGCATTATAGATCGTTGAAATCGTTCAAATAGAAGCAATATTAATAAAAAACGAATAATGTACCCGTCGTTTTATGTTGTTTTACGCGTTAAACGCAGATTATAGCTCAAACGTGCTATTTTTGCTAAAAATAAGCATTTTCAAGCATTTTAGATCGTTGAAATCGTTCAAATAGACGCAATATTAATAAAAACGAATAATAAAAATTTCGTCGTTTTATGTTGTTTTTACGCGTTAAAACGCTGATTAAAGCTCAAACGTGATGTTTGCTAAAAATAAGCATTTTCAAGCATTTTAGGATCGCTGGAACCGTTCGTAGACGCAATATTAATAAAACGAATAATAAAAATCTTCGTCGTTTTATGTTGTTTTACGCGTTAAAACGCAGATTAAAGCTCAAAACGTGTCGGTGCCTTTGCTAAATAAACATTTTCAAGCATTTTAGATCGTTGAAATCGTTCAAATAGAAGCAATATGAATAAAAAACGAATAATAAAATTTCGTCGTTTTTATGCTGTTTTACGCGTTAAAACGCAGACGCCCGTGCTGTTTTGCTAAAATAAGCATTTTCAAGCATTTTAGATCGTTGAAATCGCGTTTAAATAGAAGCAATATTAATAAAAACGAACAATAAAATTCGCTTTATGCTGTTTTACGCGCGTTAAACGCAGATTAAAGCCTCGCAAAACGTGCTGTTTTGCTACAAAATAAAGCATTTTCAAGCATTTTTAGATCGCTGAAATCGTTCAAATGACGCACATTAATAAAAAAACGAATAATAAAAATTTCGTCGTTTTTATGCTGCTCTTACGCGTTAAAAACGCAGAATAAAGCTCAAAAACGCGCTGTTTTGCTAATATAAGCATTTTCAAGCATTTTAGATCGTTGAAATCGTTCAAATAGAAGCTACTATTAATAAAAAACGTAATATCAAAAATTTCCCTGTCGTTTTTATGTTGTTTTACGCGTTAAAACGCGCAGAATAAAGCTCAAAACGTGCTGCTTTGCTAAAATAAGCATTTTCGCATTTGTGATCGTTGAATCGATCAACAGACGCAAATAAAAATAAAAACGAATAATAAAATTGCCGTTTTTATGCTGTTTACGCGTTAAAACGCAGATTAAAGCCTCAAGACGTGCTGTTTTTGCTAAAATAAGCATTTTCAAGCATTTAGATCGTTGAAATCGTTCCAATAGAAGTAATATTAATAAAACGAATAATAAAAATTCGTCGTTTTATGCTGTTTTACGATAAAACGCAGATTAAAGCTCAAAATGTGCTGTTTTGCTAAAATAAGCATTTTCAAGCATTTTAGATCGCGTTGAAATCGTTCAAATAGACGCAATAAAAATAAAAAAACGAATAATAAAATTCCCTGTCGTTTTATGCTGTTTTACGCGTTAAAACGCAGAATAAAGCTCAAAACGTGCTGTTTTGCTACAAAATGGGCATATTCGCCATTTTGTGATCGTTGAAATCGTTCAAATAGACGCAATATTAATAAAAACGAATAATAAATATTTCGTCGTTTCTGCTGCGTTTTACGCGTTAAAACGCAGATTAAAGCTCAAAACGTGCCGTTTTGCTAAAAATGTTTACTTTTCGCCATTTAGATCGTTGAAATCGCTCAAATAGACGCAATATTAATAAAAACGAATAATAAAGTACCTTCGTCGTTTTGAAAGCGTTTTACGCGTTAAAACGCGAATAAAGCTCAAAACGCGCTGTTTTGCTAAAATAAAGCATTTTCAAGCATTTTAGATCGCTGAAATCGTTCAGATAGAAGTTAACATAATAAAAAACGAATAATAAAAATTCCGTCGTTTTATGCTGTTTTATCGCGTTAAAACGCAGATTAAAAGCTCAAAACGTGCTGTTTTGCTAAAATAAGCATTTTCAAGCATTTAGATCGTTGAATCGATCAAATAGACGCAATAAAAATAAAAAACGAATAATAAAAATTTCGTCGTTTTATGCTGTTTTAAGCGTTAGAAACGCAGATTAAAGCTCAAAACGTGCTGTTTTGCTAAAATAAGCATTTTCAAGCATTTTAGATCGTTGAAATCGTTCCAATAGAAGCAATATTAATAAAAACGAATAATAAAAATTCGTCGTTTTATGCTGTTTACGTTAAAACGCAGAATAAAAGCTCAAAACGTGCTGTTTTGCTAAAATAAGCATTTTCAAGCATTTAGATCGTTGAAATCGTTCAAATAGACGCAATATTAATAAAAACGAATAATAAAATTTTCGTCGTTTTTGTGCTGTTTTACGCGTTAAAACGCAGATTAAAAGCTCAAAAACGTGCTGTTTTGCTGTACAAGCATTTTCAAGCATTTGTGATCGTTGAAATCGTTCAAATAGACGCAATAAAAATAACAAAAACGAATAATAAAATTTCGTCGTTTTATGCTGTTTACTGCTAAAACGCAGAATAAAGCTCAAACGTGCTGTTGTGTCATAAAATAAGCATTTTCAAGCATTTTATATCGTTGAAATCGTTCAAATAGACGCAATATTAATAAAACGAATAATAAAATTTCGTCGTTTTATACAAGTTTTACGCGTTAAAACGTGATTAAAGCTCAAAACGTGCTGTTTGCTCAAATAAGCATTTTCAAGCATTTTAGATCGTTGAAATCGTTCAAATATCTACATTATCAAAAACGAATAATAAAAATTTCGTCGTTTTAGTTGCCTTTACGCGTTAAACGCAGAATAAAAGCTCAAACGTGCTGTTTTGCTAAAATAAGCATTTTCAAGCATTTTTAGATCGTTGAAATCGTTCAAATAGAAGCAATATTAATAAAAACGAATAATAAAAATCTTCGTCGTTTTTATGTTGTTTTACGCGTTAAAACGCAGATTAAAGCTCAAAACGAGCCGTTTTGCTGTAACAAGTATTTCAAGACGAGATCGTTGAATCGATCAACAGATGCGCAATAAAAATAAAAACGTATAATGTACCCCTGTCGTTTTATATTGTTTTACGCGTTAAAACGCAGATTAAAGCTCAAAACGTGCTGTTTGCTGCTAAAATAAGCATCAAGCATTTTAGACGTTGAAATCGCCCAATAGTAGGCTACCATTAATAAAAACGAATACCGTAAATTCGTCGTTTTATGCTGTTTTACGAGTTAAACGCAGATTAAAAGCTCAAAACGTGCTGTTTTGCTAAAATAAACATTTTCAAGCATTTTAGATCGTTGAAATCGTTCAACAGACGCAATATTAACAAAAACGAATAATAAAAATTCCGTCGTTTTTATGCTGTTTTACGCGTTAAACGCAGAATAAAAGCTCAAAACGTGCTGTTTTGCTAAAATAAGCATTTTCAAGCATTTTAGATCGTTGAAATCGTTCAAATAGAAGAATATTAATAAAAACGAATAATGCGTACCCGTCGTTTTTATGCTGTTTACGCGTTAAAACGCAGATTAAAAGCTCAAAACGAGCTGTTTTGCTAAATAAGCATTTTCCAGCATTTTAGATCGTTGGAATCGGGAATCAAACAGACGCAATAAAAATAAAAACGCATAATAAAAATTTCGTCGTTTTATGCTGTTTTACGCGTTAAAACGCAGATTAAAGCTCAAAACGTGCTGTTTTGCTAAAATAAGCATTTTCGCGATTTTAGATCGTTGAAATCGTTCCAATAGAAGCAATATTAATAAAAAACGAATACTGCAATTCGTCGTTTTTATGCGCTGTTTTACGAGTTAAAACGCAGATTAAAAGCTCAAACGTGTGCTGTTTTGCTAAAAAATAAGCATTTTCGCCATTTTAGATCGTTGAAATCGTTC
The DNA here is from genome assembly GCF_025399875.1 of Dalotia coriaria. Classification (NCBI taxonomy): domain Eukaryota; kingdom Metazoa; phylum Arthropoda; class Insecta; order Coleoptera; family Staphylinidae; genus Dalotia; species Dalotia coriaria. Next base: position 12,363 of record NW_027047441.1, read on the forward strand.
AACAGACGCAGCAATAAAAATAAAAACGAATAATAAAAATTTTGCCGTTTTATGCTGTTTTACGCGTTAAATGCAGAATAAAAGCTCAAACGTGCTGTTTTGCTGCTAAAATAAGCGTTTTCAAGCACGATCGCTGAA
>NW_027047442.1:0-14885 GCF_025399875.1 Dalotia coriaria
GGGTTTTAAAAAATTTTTTTTCTTTTTTAAAAAGCTTTAGCTTTAATTCGTTTTTAATAAAAAATAAAAGGGGAAAATTTTTAATTTTTTTTTTAAAATTTTTTATTTTGAACGATTTAGATTATCTGCTTCAAAATGACATAAAAGACGATGTTTTTATTATTCGTTTTTATTTAAAAGCTTAAAGAAGAAATTTAAATCTTTTTTAAATTTCTTTTTTGAAACAAGTTTAAAACTTTAAAATTTCTTTTTTTTGAAAACACATACGCGAATTTTTAATTTCGTTTTAACTAAACCATTTAAAAAGATTTTTAAATCTAAATTTAAAATGCTTTTTTGAACACAAGTTAAGCTTAATCTTATTTTAGCGCAAAAACAGCACGTTTGAGCTTTAATCTGCGTTTTAACGTAAAACAGCATAAAACGACAATTTTTTATTATTCGTTTTTTTAATATTGCTTCTATTTGAACGATTTCAACGATCTAAACTGCTTAAAATTACCTTTAGCAAAACAGCACCGTTTTGAGCTTTTAATCTGCGTTTTAACGCTGAAACATAAAACGACAGAAATTTTATATTTGTTTTTATTAATTTGCTCTATTTGAACGATTTCAACGATCTAAAATGCTTGAAAATGCTTATTTAGCAAAACAGCACGTTTTGAGCTTTTAATCTGCGTTTTAACGCGTAAAACAGCATTAAAACGACGAATTTTTATTATTCGTTTTTATTAATATTGCTTCTATTTGAACGATTTCAACGATCTAAATGCTTGAAAATGCTTATTTTAGCAAAACAGCACGTTTTGAGCTTTTAATCTGCGTTTTAACGCGTAAAACAGCATAAAACGACGAATTTTTATTATTCGTTTTTATTAATATTGCGTCTATTTGAACGATTTCAACGATCTAAAATGCTTGAAAATGCTTATTTTAAGCAAAACAGCACGTTTTGAGCTTTAATCTGCGTTTTAACGCTAAAACAGCATAAAAACGACGAATTTTTTATTATTCGTTTTTATTATATTGCTTCTATTTGAACGATTTCAACGATCTAAAATGCTTGAAAATGCTTATTTTAGCAAAACAGCACGTTTTGAGCTTTTAATCTGCGTTTCAACGCGTAAACAGCATAAAAACGACGATAATATTCGTTTTTATTAATATTGCTTCTATTTGAACGATTTCAACGATCTAAAATGCTTGAAATGCTTATTTTAGCAAAACAGCACGTTTTGAGCTTTTAATCTGCGTTTTAACGCGTAAAACAGCATAAAACGACGAATTTTTATTATTCGTTTTTATTAATATTGCGTCTATTTGAAAAGATTTCAACGATCTAAAATGCTTGAAAATGCTTATTTTAGCAAAACAGCACGTTTTGAGTTTATTCTGCGTTTTAACGCGTAAAACAGCATAAAACGACGAATTTTTATTATTTTGTTTTTTATTAATATTGCTTCTATTTGAACGATTTCAACAATCTAAAATGCTTGAAAATGTTATTTTAACAAAACAGCACGTTTTGAGCTTCAATCTGCGTTTTAACGCGTAAAACAGCATAAAAATGACGAATTTTTTATTATTCGTTTTTTATTACTATTGCGTCTATTTGAACGATTTCAACGATCTAAAAATGCTTGAAAATGCTTATTTTAGCAAAACAGCACGTTTTTGAGTTTTAACTGCGTTTTAACGTAAGTGTAAAAACAGCATAAAAACGACGAATTTTTATTATTCGTTTTTATTAATACGTTTCTATTTGAACGATTTCAACAATCAAAAATGCTTGAAAATGCTTATTTTAACAAAACAGCACGTTTTGAGTTTTAATCATGTTTTAACTCGTAAAACAGCATAAAAAACGACGAATTTTTTTTATATTCGTTTTTATTAATATTGCCGGCTCGAACGATTTCAACGATCTAAAAAATGCTTGAAAATGCTTATTTTAAAGCGTGGAAAAACAGCACGTTTTGAGCTTATTCGCGTTTTAACGCTGTAAACAGCATAAAACGACGAATCTTTTTATTATCTGTTTTAAATATTGCTTCTATTTGGAACGATTTCAACAATCAAAATGTTTGAAAATGCTTATTTTAACAAAACAGCATCGTTTTGAGCTTTTAATCTGCGTTTTAACTGTAAAACAGTTATAAAAACGACGAATTTTTTTATATTCGTTTTTTATTAATATTGATCTATTTGAACGATTTCAACGATCTAAAATGCTTGAAAATGCTTTATTTTAGCAAAACAGCACGTTTTTGAGCTTTATTCTGCGTTTTAACGCGTAAAACAGCATAAAACGACGAAATTTTTATTATTCGTTTTTATTAATATTGCGTCTATTTTGAGCGATTTCAACGATCTAAATGCTTGAAAAATGCTTATTTTAGCAAAACAGCACGTTTTGAGCTTTAATCTGCGTTTTAACGCGTAAAAGAGCATAAAAATGGCGAATTTTTAATATTCGTTTTTTTATTAATATTGCTTCTATTTAAAACGATTTCAAATGATCTAAATGCTTGAAAATGTTTATTTTAGCAAAAACAGCACGTTTGAGTTTTTAATCTGCGTTTTAACGGTAGTAAACAGCATAAAAACGACGAAATTTTATTATTCGTTTTATTAATATTGCTTCTATTTGAACGTGATTTCAACGATCTAAAATGCTTGAAAATGCTTATTTAGCAAACAGCACGTTTGAGCTTTAATCTGCGTTTTAACGCGTAAAACAGTATAAAAACGACGAATTTTTTATTATTCGTTTTTATTAATATTGCGTCTATTTGAACGATTTCAACGATCTAAAAATGCTTGAAATGCTTATTTTAGCAAAACAGCACGTTTTGAGTTTATTCTGCGCTTTAACGCGTAAAACAGCATAAAACGACGAAATTTTTATTATTCGTTTTTATTTTATTGCGTCTATTTGAACGATTTCAACGATCTAAAAAATGCTTGAAAATGTTTATTTTAGCAAACAGCACGTTTTGAGCTTTAATCTGCGCTTTAACGCGAAAAAACAGCACATAAAAACCAATGAATTTATTATTATTCGTTTTTTATTAATATTGCTTCTATTTGAACGATTTCAACGATCTAAAATGCTTATTTTAGCAAAAAACAGCACGATTTGGAGCGCCAATCTGCGTTTTAACGTGCGGTAAAACAGCATGTAAAACGACGAAATTTTTATTATTCGTTTTTATTAATATTGCGTCTATCTGGAACGATTTCAACGATCTAAAATGCTTGAAAATGCTTATTTTAGGCAAAACAGCACGTTTTGAGCTTTATTCTGCGTTTAACGCGTAAAAACAGCATAAAACCACGAAATTTTTATTATTCGTTTTTATTTTATTGCGTCTATTTGGTAAACGATTTCAACGATCTAAATGCTTCAAAATGCTTATTTTACCAAAAACAGCATCGTTTGAGCTTTTAATCTGCGTTTTAACGCGTAAACAAAAGCATAAAACGACGAATTTTTATTATTCGTTTTATTAATATTGTTTCTATTTCCTGGAACGATTTCAACGATCTAAAATGCTTGAAAATACTTCTTATTTTAGCAAAACAGCATGTTTTGAGCTTAATCTGCGTTTTTAACGCAAAACAGCATAAAACGTGACGAAATTTTTATTATTCGTTTTTTATTAATATTGCCCATTTGAACGATTTCAACGATCTAAAATGCTTGAAAATGTTTACTTAGCAAAACAGCACGTTTTGAGCTTTAACTGTCTTTTAACGCGTAAAACAGCAAAACGACGAATTTTTATTATTCGTTTTTATTACCATTGCTTCTATTTGAAACGTGATTTCAACGATCTAAAATGTTTGAAAATGCTTTTTTAACAAAACAGCACGTTTTGCTTTAATCTGCGTTTTAACTGCAAAACGGGCATAAAAACGACGAATTTTTATTATCCGTTTTTTTATTAATATTGATTCTGTATTTTAAAACGATTTCAACGATCTAAAATTTGAAAATGCTTATTTAAGCAAAACAGCACGTTTGAGCTTTAATCTGCGTTTTAACGCGTAAAACAGCATAAAAACGACGAAATTTTTATTATTCGTTTTTATTAATATTGCGTCTATTCTGAACGATTTCAACGATCTAAAATGTTTGAAAATGCTTATTTTAGCAAAAAAGCACGTTTTTAGTTTAATCTGCGTTTTTAAAGCGTAAAACAGCATAAAAACGACGAAATTTTAATATTCGTTTTTTTTTAATATTGCTTCTATTTGAACGATTTCAAGATTAAAAAGCTTGAAAATTTTTTTTTAGCAAAACAGCAAGTTTTTAGTTTTAATCTGGTTTTTTAAAGCGTAAAAAAAGCATAAAACGACGATTTTTTTTTATTCGTTTTTTTTTAATATTGCGCTATTTGAACGATTTCAACGACTAAAATGCTTTAAAAGTTTTTTTTTAGCAAAACAGCACGTTTTACTTTATTCTGCGTTTTTAAAGCGTAAAACAGCATAAAAACGACGAAATTTTTATTATTCGTTTTTTTTTTATTGCGTCTATTTGAACGATTTCAACGATCTAAAAAAGCTTGAAATGCTTATTTTGCAAAACAGCACGTTTTTTAGTTTAATCTGCGTTTAGCGCGAAAACAGATAAAAAGACGAATTTTTTTTTATTCGTTTTATTAATATTGCTTCTATTTGAACGATTTTTAACGACAAAAAAGCTTATTTTAAAACAAAAAAAGCACGATTTGAGCTTTAACGCGTTTTAACGCAAAAAAAGCATAAAAAGGACGAAATTTTTATTATTCGTTTTTATTAATATTGCGTCTAGAACGATTTCAACGATCTAAAATGCTTGAAAATGCTTATTTTAGCAAAACAGCACGTTTTGAGCTTTATTCTGCGTTTTTAACGCGTAAAACAGCATAAAAACGACGAATCTTTTATTATTCGTTTTTATAAATATTTAGCTTCTATTTGAACGATTTCAGCAATCAAAATGCTTGAAAATGCTTATTTTAACAAAACAGCGCACGTTTGAGCTTTAATCTGCGTTTTAACTCGTAAAACAGCATAAAAACGACGAATTTTTTTATATTCGTTTTTTTATTAATATTGATTCTATTTGAAGACGATTTCAACGATCTAAAATGCTTGAAAATGCTTATTTTATAAAACAGCACGTTTTGAGCTTTATTCTGCGTTTTAACGCGTAAAACAACATAAAACGACGAAATTTTTATTATTCGTTTTTTATTAATATTGCGTCTATTTGAGCGATTTCAACGATCCCTAAAAATACTTGAAAATACTTATTTTATAAAACAGCACGTTTTGAGCTTTAATCTGCGTTTTAACGCGTAAAGAGCATAAAAATGACGAATTTTTTTTTATTATTCGTTTTTATTAATATTGCTTCCTATTTAAACGATTTCAACGATCTAAAATGCTTGAAAATGCTTATTTTAGCAAAACAGCACGTTTGAGCTTTTAATCTGCGTTTTAACGTAAAACAGCATAAAACGACGAAATTTTATTATTCGTTTTATTAATATTGCTTCTATTTGAACGATTTCAAGATCTAAAATGCTTGAAAATGCTTATTTTAGCAAAACAGCACGTTTGAGCTTTTAATCTGCGTTTAACGCGTAAAACAACATAAAAACGCGGTATTTTTTATTATTCGTTTTTTTTACTATTAATATTGCGTCTATTTGAACGATTTCAGCGATCTAAAATGCTTGAAAATGCTTATTTTAGCAAAACAGCACGTTTTGAGCTTGTTGCGCTTTACAACGCGTAAAACAGCATAAACGACGAAATTTTTATTATTCGTTTTATTTTATTGCGTCTATTTGAACGATTTCAACGATCTAAAATGCTTGAAAATGCTTATTTTAGCAAAACAGCGTTTTGAGCTTTAATCTGCGTTTTAACGCGAAAAACAGCATAAAAACCACAATTTATTATTATTCGTTTTTTATTAATATTATTGCTTCTATTTGAACGATTTCCAGCTTGCACGATCTAAAATGCTTATTTTGGCAAAACAGCACGATTTGAGGCTTTAATCTGCGTTTTAACGCGTAAAACAGCATAAAACGACAAAATTTTATTATTCGTTTTATTAAATATTGCGTCCTGTTGAACAGTTCAACGATCTAAAATGCTTGAAAATGCTTATTTTAACCAAAACAGCACGTTTTGAGCTTTATTCTGCGTTTAACGCGTAAACAACATAAAACCACGAAATTTACATTATTCGTTTTTATTTTGTGCGTCTATTTAGAACAGTTTCAACGATGCAAATATTTCGATGCTTATTTTACCAAAACAGCACGTTTTTGAGCTTTTAATCTGCGTTTTAACGCGTAAACAACTTATAAAAACGACGAAATTTTTATTATTCGTTTTATTAATATTGCGTCTATTTGAACGATTTCAACGATCTAAAATGCTTGAAAATGCTTATTTTAGCAAAACAGCACGTTTGAGCTTTTAATCTGCCGCAGCACAACGTAAAACAGCATAAAAACGGCAATTTTTTTATTATTCGTTTTGCATTAATATTGCTTCTATTTGAAAAGACATTGTTCAACGATCTAAAATGTTTGAAAATGCTTTTTTAACAAAACAGCACGTTTTGAGCAATCTGCGTTTTATCGTAAAACGGCGCCGAACAACGAATTTTTTATTATCCGTTTTGTGTATTGATTCTATTTGAACGGTTCAACGATCTAAAATGCTTGAAAATGCTTATTTAAGCAAAACAGCACGTTTTGAGCTTTAATCTGCGTTTAACGCGTAAAACAGCATAAAAACGACGAAATTTTTATTATTCGTTTTTATTAATGTGCGTCTATTTGAGACGATTTCAGCGATCTAAAATGGCGAAAATGCTTATTTTAGCAAAACAGCACGTTTTGAGCGGTAATCTGCGTTTAACGCGTAAAACAGCATAAAAGGACGAATTGCACATTATTCGTTTTTTATTAATATTGCTTCTATTTGAACGGCTTCAACGATCTGAAATGCTTGAAAATGCTTATTTTAACAAAACAGCACGTTTTTGTGCTTTAATCTACGTTTTAACTCGTAAACAGCATAAAACGACAAATTTTTATTATTCGTTTTTATTAATATTTCTTCTATTTGAACGATTTCCAACGATCTAAAATGCTTGAAAATGCTTATTTTAGCAAAACAGCACGTTTTGAGCTTTATTCTGCGTTTTTAACGCGTAAAACGCTTATAAAAACGGCAGAAATTTTTATTATTCGTTTTATTAATATTGCGTCTATTTGAGCGATTTCAGCGATCTAAAATGCTTGAAAATGCTTATTTTAGCAAAACAGCACGTTTTGAGCTTTTAATCTGCGTTTTACGCGTAAAAACGCATAAAATTACAATTTTTATTGTTTTTTTTTAATGGCGTTTCTATTTAAACGATTTCAACGATCTAAAATGCTTGAAAATAGCATTTTTAGCAAAAGCAGCACGTTTGAGCTTTTAATCTGCGTTTTAACGCGTAAAACAGCATAAAAACGACAGGAATTTTTAATATTCGTTTTTATTAATATTGCTTCTATTTGAACAGTTTCAGCGATATAAAATGCTTGAAAATGCTTATTTTAGCGGCAAAACAGCACGTTTTTGAGCTTTAATCTGCGTTTTAACGTAAAACAGCATAAAACGACGATTTTTTATTATTCGTTTTTTATTAATATTGCGTCTATTTGAACGATTTCAACGATCTAAAATGCTTGAAAATGCTTGTTTTGTAAAACAGCACGTTTTGAGCTTTATTCTGCGTTTTTAACGCGTAAAACAACATAAAACGACGAAATTTTTATTATTCGTTTTTTATTTTTATTGCGCGTCTATTTGAACGATTTCAACGATCAAATGCTTGAAAATGCTTATTTTAGCAAAACAGCACGTTTTGAGCTTTAATCTGCGTTTTAAGCGCGAAAAACAACGCCAGCGACGACTTATAATATTTCGTTTTTATTAATATTGCTTCTATTTGAACGATTTCAACGATCTAAAATGCTTATTTTAGCAAAACAGCACGATTGAAGGCTTTAATCTGCGTTTTAACGCGTAAACAACGCCAAAACGACAGAAATTTTATTATTCGTTTTTATTTTTATTGCGTCTATTTGAACGATTTCAACGATCTAAAAAATGGCATCACTTATTTTACCAAAACAGCAGCACGTTTTGAGCTTTAATCTGCGTTTTTAACGCGTAAAACAGCATAAAAACGACGGGTACATTATTCGTTTTTATTAATATTGCTTCTATTTGAACGATTTCAACGATCTAAAATGCTTGAAAATGCTTATTTTAGCAAAACAGCACGTTTTGAGCTTTAATCTGCGTTTAACGCGTAAAACAGCATAAAACTGCAGAAATTTTTTGTTATTCGTTTTATTAATACGCGTCTATTTGAACGATTTCAACGATCACAAAATGCTTGAAAATGCTTATTTTAGCAAAACAGCACGTTTTGAGCTTTAATCTGCGTTTTAACGCGTAAAACAACATAAAACGACAAATTTTTATTATTCGTTTTTTATTAATATTTCCTCTGTTGAACGATTTCAGCGATCTAAAATGCTTGAAAATGCTTTATTTTAGCAAAACAGCACGTTTTGAGCTTTATTCTGCGTTTAACGCGTAAAACAGCATAAAACGACGAAATTTTTATTATTCGTTTTTATTAATATTAACGTCTATTTAAACGATTTCAACGATCTAAATGCTTGAAAAGTAGCATTTTAGCAAAACAGCGTTTTGAGCAATCTGCGTTAACGCGTAAAACAGCATAAAACGACGAAGGTACATTATTCGTTTTATTAATATTGCTTCTATTTGAGAACGATTTCAACGATCTAAAATGCTTGAAAATGCTTATTTTTAGCAAAACAGCACGTTTTGAAGGCTTTAATCTGCGTTTTAACGCGTAAAACAGCAAACGACAGATTTTTATTATTCGTTTTTTATTAATATTGCGTCTATTTGAACGATTTCAGCGATCTAAAATGCTTGAAAATGCTTATTTTAGCAAAACAGCACGTTTGAGCTTTTATTCTGCGTTTTAACGCGTAAAACAGCATAAAACGACGAAATTTTTATTATTCGTTTTTTTATTTTTATTGCGTCTATTTGAACGATTTCAACGATCTAAAATGCTTGAAAATGCTTATTTTAGCAGCAAAACAGCACGTTTTTTGAGCTTTAATCTGCGTTTAACTCATTAAAACGGCATAAAAACGACGAATTTTTTATTATTCGTTTTATTAATATTGCGTCTATTTAGACGATTTCAACGATCTAAAATGCTTATTTTAGCAGAACAGCACGATTTGAGCTTTAATCTGCGTTTTAACGCGTAAAACAGCATAAAACGACGAAATTTTATTATTCGTTTTTATTAATATTGCGTCTATTTGAACGATTTCAACGATCTAAAATGCTTGAAAATGCTTATTTTAGCAAAACAGCGCACGTTTTGGGCACATTCTGCGTTTTAACGCGTAAAACAACATAAAACGACGAAATTTTTATTATTCGTTTTTATTTTTGTGCGTCTATTTGAACGATTTCAACGATCTAAAATGCTTGAAAATTCTTATTTTTACCAAAACAGCACGTTTTGAGGCTTTAATCTGCGTTTTTAACGCGTAAAACGGCATAAAACGACGAATTTTTTTATTATTCGTTTTTTTATTAATATTCCTTCTATTTGAACGATTTCAACGATCTAAAAATGCTTGAAAATGCTTATTTTAGCAAAACAGCACGTTTTGAGCTTTAATCTGCGTTTTAACGCGTAAAACAGCAAAAACGACGAAATTTTTATTATTCGTTTTTATTAATATTGCGTCTAATTGAACGATTTCAACGTCTAAAATGCTTGAAAATGCTTATTTTAGCAAAACAGCACGTTTTGAGCTTTTAATCTGCGTTTTAACGCGTAAACAACATAAAACGACGTATTTTTATTATTCGTTTTTATTAATATTGCGTCTATTTGAACGGTTCAACGATCTAAAATGCTTGAAAATGCTTATTTTAGCAAAACAGCACGTTTTGAGCTTTATTCTGCGCACAACGCGTAAACAGCATAAAACGACAGGGAAATTTTATTATTCGTTTTTTATTTTTATTGCGTCTATTTGGCGAACGATTTCCAGCGATCTAAAATGCTTGAAAATGCTTATTTTAGCAAACAGCACGTTTGAGCGCTAATCTGCGTTTAACGCGAAAAACAGCATAAAAACCACAGATTTGTGTGTCGTTTTTATTAATATTGCTTCTATTATTTGAACAGTTCAACGATCTAAAATCTTATTTTAGCAAAAACAGCTGATTTGAGCTTTAATCTGCGTTTTAACGCGTAAACAGCATAAAAACGACGAAATTTTATTATTCATTTTATTAATATTGCGTCTATTTGAACAGTTCAACGATCTAAAATGCTTGAAAATGCTTATTTTATAAAACAGCGTTTTGAGCTTTATTCTGCGTTTTAACGCGTAAAACAACATAAAACCACGAAATTTTATTATTCGTTTTTATTTTTTATTGCGTCTGTTGAACGATTTCAACGATCTAAAAATGTACAAAATGCTTATTTTACGCAAAACAGCACGTTTTGAGCTTTTAATCTGCGTTTTAACGCGTAAAACGCTTATAAAAACGACGAAATTTTTATTATTCGTTTTTTTATTAATATTGCGTCTATTTGAAAGACGATTTCAACGATCTAAAATGCTTGAAAATGCTTATTTTAGCGAAGCAGCACGTTTTGAGCTTTTAATCTGCAGCACAACGCGGCCGAAACAGCATAAAAACGACGAATTTTTATTATTCGTTTTTTTATTAATATTGCTTCTATTTGGGCGTTTCAGCGATCTAAAATGTTTGAAAATGCTTTTAACAAAACAGCACGTTTTGAGCTTTCTGCGTTTTTTAACTCGTAAAACGGCATAAAACGACGAATTTTTTATTATCCGTTTTTTATTAATATTGATTCTATTTGAACGATTTCAACGATCTAAAATGCTTGAAAATGCTTATTTAAGCAAAACAGCACGTTTTGAGCTTTAATCTGCGTTTAACGCGTAAAACAACATAAAACGACGAAATTTTTATTATTCGTTTTATTAATATTGCGTCTATTTGAACGATTTCCAGCGATCTAAAATGCTTGAAAATGCTTATTTTAGCAAACAGCACGTTTGAAGGCATTAATCTGCGTTTTAACGCGGCTAAAACAGCATAAAAAGGACGAATTTTTATTATTCGTTTTTATTAATATTACTTCTATTTGAACGACTTCAACGATCTGAAATGCTTGAAAATGCTTATTTTAACAAAACAGCGTTTTGTGCTTTAATCTACGTTTGCAACTCGTAAAAACAACATAAAAACGACAAATTTTTATTATTCGTTTTTTATTAATATTTCTTCATTTAGACGATTTCAACGATCTAAAATGCTTAAAAATGCTTATTTTAGCAAAACAGCACGTTTTTGAGCTTTATTCTGCGTTTTAACGCGTAAAACAACATAAAACGACGAAATTTTATTATTCGTTTTTTATTAATATTGCGTCTATTTGAGCGATTTCAACGATCTAAAAATGCTTGAAAATGCTTATTTTAGCAAAAAACAGCACGTTTGAGCTTTTAATCTGCGTTTTTTACGCGTAAAAGAACATAAAATTACGAATTTTTTATTATTCGTTTTTATTAATATTGCTTCTATTTAAACGATTTCAACGATCTAAAATGCTTGAAAGTACTTATTTTTAGCAAAACAGCACGATTTTGAGCTTTAATCTGCGTTTTAACGCGTAAAACAGCATAAAACGGCAGAATTTTAATATTCGTTTTTTATTAATATTGCTTCTATTTGAACGATTTCAACGATATAAAATGCTTGAAAATGCTTATTTTAGCAAAACAGCACGTTTTGAGCTTTAATCTGCGTTTTTAACGCGTAAAACAGCATAAAACGACGATTTTTTTTTTTTTTTATTATTCGTTTTTATTAATATTGCGTCTATTTGAACGATTTCAACGATCTAAAATGCTTGAAAATGCTTATTTTAGCAAAACAGCACGTTTTGAGCTTTTATTCTGCGTTTTAACGCGTAAACAACATAAAACGACGAAATTTTTATTATTCGTTTTTTATTTTTTATTTGAGTCTATTTGAATTGATTTCAACGATCTAAAATGCTTGAAAATGCTTATTTTAGCAAAACAGCACGTTTTGAGCTTTTAATCTGCGTTTTTAGCGCGAAAAACAGCATAAAACGACGACTTTTATAATATTCGTTTTTATTAATATTGCTTCTATTTGAACGATTTCAACGATCTAAAATGCTTATTTTTAGCAAAACAGCACGATTTGAGCTTTAATCTGCGTTTTTAACGCGTAAACAGCATAGAAACGACGAAGGTACATTATTCGTTTTTTATTTTTATTGCGTCTATTTGAACGATTTCAACGATCTAAAATGCTTGAAAATGCTTATTTTGCAAAACAGCACGTTTTGAGCTTTAATCTGCGCGTTTAACGCGTAAAACAGCATAAAACGACGAATTTTTATTATTCGTTTTTATTATGTGCTTCTATTTGAACGATTTCAACGATCTAAAATGCTTGAAAATGCTTATTTTAGCAAAACAGCACGTTTTGAGGCTTTAATCTGCGTTTTAACGCGTAAAACAGCATAAAACTACAGAAATTTTTTATTATTCGTTTTATTAATATTGCGTCTATTTGAACGATTTCAACGATCTAAAATGCTTGAAAATGCTTTATTTTAGCAAAACAGCACGTTTTGAGCTTTTAATCTGCGTTTTAACGCGTAAAACAGCATAAAAACGACGAATTTTTTATTATTCGTTTTTTATTAATATTTAGCTTCTATTTGAACGATTTTCAACGATCTGAAATGCTTGAAAATGCTTATTTTAACAAAACAGCACGTTTTGAGCTTTAATCTGCGTTTTTAACACGTAAAACAGCATAAAACGACAAATTTTTTTATTATTCGTTTTTATTAATATTTCACTCTATTTGAACGATTTCAGCGATCCTAAAATGCTTGAAAATGCTTATTTTAGCAAAACAGCACGTTTTGAGCTTTTATTCTGCGTTTTTAACGCGTAAAACAGCATAAAAACGACAGAATTTTTTATTATTCGTTTTTTTTTATTAATATTGCGTCTATTTAAGCGATTTCCAGCGATCGTCGCGAAAGTAGCATTTTAGCAAAACAGCACGTTTTGAGCTTTAATCTGCGTTTTAACGCGTAAAACAGCATAAAAACGACGAAATTTTATTATTCGTTTTTTTATTAATATTATACTATTTGAACGATTTCCAGCGTCTACAAAATGCTTGAAAGTACTTATTTTAGCAAAACAGCACGTTTTGAGCTTTAATCTGCGTTTTAACGCGTAAAACGCTTATATAAACGACGAATTTTTATTCGTTTTATTAATATTGCGTCTATTTGAAAGGAACGATTTCAACGATCTAAATGCTTGAAAATGCTTATTTTAGCAAAACGACACGTTTTGAGCTTTTATTCTGCGTTTTAACGCGTAAAACAGCATAAAACGACGAGGTACACATTATTCGTTTTTTATTTTTATTGCGTCTATTTGAACGATTTCCAACGATCTAAAATGCTTGAAAATGCTTATTTTAGCAAAACCAGCACGTTTTGAGCTTTTAATCTGCGTTTTTAACTCGTAAAACAGCATAAAAACGATAGTTTTTATTATTCGTTTTTATTAATATTGCGTCTATTTGAACGATTTCAGCGATCTAAAATGCTTATTTTAGCAGAACAGCACGATTTGAGCTTTAATCTGCGTTTTAACGCGTAAACAGCATAAAAACGGTAAATTTTTATTATTCGTTTTATTAATATTGCGTCTATTTGAACGATTTCAACGATCTAAAATGCTTGAAAATGCTTATTTTAGCAAAACAGCACGTTTTAAGCTTTAATCTGCGTTTTTAAAGCGTAAAACAGCATAAAAAAGACGAATTTTTTTCTATTCGTTTATTATTAAATTTGCCCTATTTGAACGATTTCAACGATCTAAAATGCTTGAAAATCCCATTATTTTAACAAAACAGCATGTTTTTAGCTTTTTAAACTACGTTTTTAAAGGTAAAACAGCATAAAAAAGACGAATTTTTTATTATCGTTTTATTAATATTCCTTTTATTTGAACGATTTCAACGATCTGAAATGCTTGAAAATGCTTATTTTAAACAAAACAGCACGTTTTGAGCTTTAATCTGCGTTTTAACGCGTAAAACAGCATAAAACGACGAAATTTTATTATTCGTTTTTTTTTTTTATTGCGTCTATTTGAACGATTTCAACGATCTAAAATGCTTGAAAATTTTATTTTACCAAAACAGCACGTTTTGAGCTTTAATCTGCGTTTTAAAGCGTAAAACGGCATAAAACGACAATTTTTATTATTCGTTTTTTTTAATATTCCTTCTATTTGAACGATTTCAACGATCTAAAATGCTTGAAAATGCTTATTTTAGCAAAACAGCACGTTTTTAGTTTTAATCTGCGTTTTAACGCAAAACAGCATAAAACGACGAAATTTTTATTATTCGTTTTTATTAATATTGCGTCTATTTGAACGATTTCAACGATCTAAAATGCTTGAAAATGCATTTTAAGCAAAAAACAGCACGTTTTGAGTTTTTAAACTGCGTTTTAACGCGTAAAACAGCATAAACGACGAATTTTACTATTCGTTTATTATTAATATTGCTTCTATTTGAACGATTTCAACGATCTATGCGAAAATGCTTATTTTAACAAAACAGCATGT
>NW_027047443.1:0-14880 GCF_025399875.1 Dalotia coriaria
AAAGGGTTTTTAATTTTAAAAATTTTTTTTAAGCTAAAAAGCAAAAAAGACTTTTTTTATTCGTTTTTATTTAAATTTTCCATTTAAAAAAGATTTAAATCTTTTTTAAAAATGTTATTTTGAAAACAACGTTTTAGTTTTTTTTGGTTTTAAGCAAAACAGCAAAAAGAGTTTTAAATTTGTTTTTATTTTTAGCCCGGGGAAATTTTTTTAAACTTTTTTTATTTTGCAAAAGACGTTTTAGTTTTTTTTTTTTTAAGAAAACAGCATAAAAAAATTTTTTTTTTTTTCGTTTTTTAATATTGTTTATTAAATTTCAACGATTAAAAATTAAAAAAGCTTTTTTTAAAAAAAAATTTTAGCAACGCGTTTTAACGCGAAAAAAGCTAAAAAAATTTTTTTCGTTTTTATTAAAATTTTTTCCATTTGCATTTAAAGATTTTTAAAAATTTTTTTAAAAAAAAAATTTTGGTTTAATTGGTTTTAAACCCTAAAAAAGCTAAAACGAAATTTTATTTTTTTTTTTTATTAATTTTTTGCATTTAACGAAAAAGCAAAATGCTCTTTTTCAAAAAAAAGGGGTTTTTTTTTTTTTTTTAAAAAACTAAAAAGAAAAATGAAAATTTTTTTATTTTTTTTTTATTTCCTTTTAAAATTTAAGTTAAAAACAAAAAACAAAAAAAAAAGCAGTTTTGAACTTTAATCGTTTTTAAAGCGTAAAACAGAAAAAAGACGAATTTTTTTATTTTTTTTTTTTATTGTTTTTTTAAAAAATTTCAACGATTAAAAAATTTTAAAATTTTATTTTAAAAAAAGCAGTTTTGAGTTTAATCTGCGTTTTTAAAGCGTAAAACAGCATAAAAGACGAAATTTTTTTATTTTTTTTTTTATTGCTCTTTTGACATTTTAACATCTAAAATGCTTTGAAAAGCTTTTTTAAAAATTTTTGAAACGGGAAAAAGCGAAAAAATAAAAAAAAGGTTTTTATTAATTTTTTATTAAATTCCATTTAAATTTTAAAAACTAAAATTTTTAAAAATTTTTTTTTTAAAAATTTTTTTAAAACCGGGTTTTTTCCCAAAAACCTAAAAAACCCTTTTTATTATTTGTTTTTTTAAAATTCCATTTAAATTTAAATCTAAACGAAAAACTTTTTTAGCAAAAAAGTTTTGGTTTTAACAGCTTTTAAAAAAATAAAAAAAATTTTTATTTTCGTTTTTATTAAATTTCTTATTTAAATTTTCAAACAAAATTTAAAATTTTTTTGCAAAAAAAACGTTTTATTTAAAACGTTTTAAAAAACCATAAAAAAAAAAATTTTTTTTTTTTTTTTTTATTATATTGGCAGAACGTTTAAGTTTAAAAAACTTAAAATTTTTTGCAAAATGCCCCTTTTTTTAATTCGTTTTAAATTTAAAAAGCTAAAAAAACGAATTTTTTTTTTTTTTTTTTTTAAATTTCTTTATTTAAGAAAAACGACTAAAAACTTTAAAAGTTTTTTTTAAAAAAAAAAAAGTTTTTTTTCGTTTTAATAAAAGATATGAAAACCCAAAATTTTTAATCGTTTTTTAAATTTTCTATTTAAAAATTTAAGTTTAAAATGCTTAAAAACTTTAAATTTTTTAAAAAAGCATTTTAGCTTTTTTCGTTTTAAAAAAGCTAAAAGACGAAAATTTTTTTTTTTCTTTTTTTTAAAAATTTTTTTGAAAAAATTTTAAAAATTAAAAAAACTTAAAAACTTAAGCAAAAACGTTTTTTTGCTTTTAAATTTCTTTTTTAAAGGTAAAAAAAAAGTTTTTAAATTCTTTTTTTAAAGCCTTTTGAAAAATTTAAACCTAAAAACTTAAAAAATTTTTTTAAAAAAAACTTTTTTTTTTTTTTTTAACGCGTAAAAAAACAAAAAAAATTTTTTTATTTTTTTTTAAATTTATTTAACGTTTTAACGCAAAAGTTGAAAATGCATTTTTTAAAAACCCCTTTTATTTATTCTGGTTTTAACCTAAAAAAAAAACGAAAATTTTTATTTTGAAATTTGGCTTTTGCGTTTAACGCTAAAAGCTTAAAAGCATTTTAAAAAACCCCTTTTTTTTTAAAGGTTTTTAACCTAAAAAAGCTAAAATGCAATTTTAATTCGTTTTTATTTATTCTTTTTTCGTTTAACGCAAAAAACTTAAAAAAGCAAATTTTTTTCCAATTTTTTGGGTTTACGGTTTTAACGCTAAAAAGCTAAAAGCAAAATTTTTTTTTTTCGATTTTTTTGGCTTTTATCGTTTAAAAAAAGCTTAAAATGTTTATTTTTTAAAAACCCCTTTTTTTAAATTTCTTTTAAAAAACACAAAAAAAAAAATTTTTTTTAAATTTTTGGCTTTTAAGGTTTAACGCTAAAAGCGAAAAGATTTTTAAAAAACCCTTTTATTTAATCGCGTTTTAAGCTAAAAGCTAAAAGCAATTTTAACGTTTTTTTAATTTGCTTTTTTAAAAGTTTTAAAAAAAAAATGTTAAAATTTTTTTGCCAAAAAAATTTTTTCTTTAACGGTTTGCGTAAAAAATAAAAGGAAATTTTTATTTTCATTTTTTTGGCTTTTATCGGGGTTTTAACGCTAAAAGTTAAAAGCATTTTGCAAAAGCCTTTTATTTAACGCTTTTAACGGTAAAAAAGAAAAAAAAATTTTTTTACGTTTTTTTAATTTGCCTTTTTTTCATTTTGCGATTTAAAAAAAGAAATTTTATTTTCCCAAAAAATTTTGGGTTTATTTCCCTTTCAAGGAAAAAGCTAAAAGCCAAATTTTTTTTTTTTTGTTTTTAATATTGCGTTTTTAACGTTTAAAAAGATTAAAAACGAAAAATGTTATTTTAAAAAAGCCTTTTGAGTTTAATCTTTTTAAGCTAAAACAGCAAAAAAAACGTTTTTATTTTCGTTTTTATTTAAATTGCCATTTAAAAAGAAAATTTAAAAATTTTTTTATTTTAAAAACGATTTTAGCTAAATTTTTTTTGGGAAAATAAAAAAGACGTTTTGATTTTTATTAATATTGCTTCTATTTGAACGATTTCAACGATCCAAAATGCTTGAAAATGCTTATTTTAGCAAAACAGCGCGTTTTGAGCTTTATTCGCGTTTTAACGCGTAAAACAGCATAAAACGACGAAATTTTTATTATTCGTTTTTATTAATATTGCGTCTATTTGAACGATTTCAACGATCTAAAATGCTTGAAAATGCTTATTTTAGCAAAACAGCACGTTTTGGCTTTTTTCTGCGTTTTAACGCGTAAAAAAAGCAAAAACGACGAAATTTTTTTTACGTTTTTTTTTATTGCGTCTATTTGAACGTTTTAACGATCTTGCTTGAAAATGTTTTTTTAGCAAAACAGCACGTTTTGAGTTTTCGCTTTTAACGCGAAAACAGTTTTAAAAAGACGTTTTTTTATTCGTTTTTTTTTAATATTGCTTTTATTTGAACGATTTCAACGATCTAAAAGGGAAAAAGCTTATTTTAGCAAAAAAAGCACGTTTTGGTTTTTTCTGCGTTTTTAAAGCGTAAAACAGCATAAAAACAGAAATTTTTATTATTTGTTTTTTTTTATTGCGTCTATTTGAACGATTTCAACGTCAAAATGTTGAAAATGCTTATTTTAGCAAAAAAAAGCACGTTTGAGCTTTATTTTGCGTTTTAACGCAAAACAGCATAAAAAAAAGACGAAATTTTTATTATTCGTTTTTTTTTTTTGCTCTTTGAAGTTTCAACGATCTAAAAAAGCTTTAAAAACTTATTTTAGCAAAAAGAGTTTTAGTTTTTCTGCGTTTTAACGCGAAAACAGCAAAAACGACGAAATTTTATTATTCGTTTTTATTTATTGCGTCTATTTGAACGATTTCAACGATCTAAAATGCTTGAAAATGTTTTTTTTTTTAAAAAAAGCACGTTTTTAGCTTTATTTTGCGTTTTAACGCGAAAACAGCATAAAAACGACGAAATTTTTATTATTCGTTTTTATTTTTGCGCTTTTTAACGATTTCAACACAAAAAGCTTGAAAATCAAAATGCTTGAAAATGTTTTTTTTTAGCAAAACAGAGTTTTGAGCTTTTTTCTGCGTTTTAACGCGTAAAACAGCATAAAAAAGACGAAATTTTTTTTATTCGTTTTTATTTTATTTCGTCTATTTTTAAAGATTTCAAGATCTAAAATGTTAAAAAAGTTATTTTAGCAAAACAGCACGTTTTGAGTTTAATCTGCGTTTTAACGCGTAAAACAGCATAAAAAAGAGAAACTTTTTTTTTATTCGTTTTTTTAAAAGGTCTATTTGAACGATTTCAACGATCTAAAAATGCTTGAAAATGCTTATTTTAAAAAAAACAGCACGTTTTGAGTTTATTTTGCGTTTTAACGCGTAAAACAGCATAAAAAAGAAAATTTTTTTTTATTCGTTTTTTTTTTAGCGGGCTATTTGAACGATTTCAACGATCTAAAATGCTTGAAAATGTTATTTTAGCAAAACAGCACGTTTTGAGTTTTTAAACTGCGTTTTAACGCGTAAAAACAGCATAACGACGAAATTTTTATTATTCGTTTTTAATTGCGTCTATTTGAACGGGTTTAACGATTTAAAATGCTTGAAAATGCTTTTTTTTGCAAAAAAGCATTTTGAGCTTTAATCTGCGTTTTAACGCGTAAAACAGCATAAAAAAAGATGAATTTTTATTATTTGTTTTTATTTTATTGCGTCTATTTGAACGATTTCAACGATCTAAAATGCTTGAAAATGCTTATTTTAGCAAAAAAGCACGTTTTGAGTTTTATTCTGCGTTTTTAAAGCGAAAACAGCATAAAACGACGAAATTTTTATTATCTGTTTTTATTATATTGCTCTATTTGAACGATTTCAACGATCTAAAAATGCTTGAAAATGCTTATTTTAGCGAAACAGCACGTTTTGAGCTTTAATCTGCGTTTTAACGCGTAAAACAGCATAAAAAACGACGAAATTTTTTATTATTCGTTTTTATTAATATTGCGTCTATTTGAACGATTTCAACGATCTAAAATGCTTGAAAATGCTTATTTTAGCAAAACAGCACGTTTTGAGCTTTATTCTGCGTTTTAACGCGTAAAACAGCATAAAAACGACGAAATTTTTATTATTCGTTTTTATTTTTATTGCGTCTATTTGATCGATTTCCAACGATCTAAAATGCTTGAAAATGCTTTATTTTAGCAAAACAGCACGTTTTGAGCTTTTAATCTGCGTTTTAACGCGTAAAAACAGCATAAAACGACGAAATATTTATTATTCGTTTTTATTAATATTGCGTCTATTTGAACGATTTCAACGATCTAAAAATGCTTGAAAATGCTTATTTTAGCAAAACAGCACGTTTTGAGCTTTATTCTGCGTTTTAACGCGTAAAACAGCATAAAAACGACGAAATTTTTATTATTCGTTTTTATTTTATTGCGTCTATTTGAACGATTTCAACGATCTAAAATGCTTGAAAATGCTTATTTTAGCAAAAACAAATGTTTTTGAGCTTAATCTGCGTTTTAACGCGTAAAACAGCATAAAACGATGAATTTGTTATTACCTGCTTTTTATTTTTATTGCGTCTATTTGAACGATTTCAACGATCTAAAATGCCGAAAATGCTTATTTTAACAAAAACAGCACGTTTTTGATAAGTTAATCTGCGTTTTAACGCGTAAAACAAAGCATAAAAAACGACAATTTTATTATTCGTTTTATTAATATTGTTTCTATTTGAACGATTTCAACGATCTAAAATGTTGAAAATGCTTTTATTTTAGCAAACAGCAATGTTTTTGAGCTTTTATTCTGTGTTTTAACGCGTAAAACAGCATAAAAACGACGAAATTTTATTATTCGTTTTATTAATATTGCTTTTATTTGAAACGATATCAACGATCTAAAATGCTTGAAAATGCTTATTTTAGCGAAACAGCACGTTTTTTAGTTTAATCTGCGTTTTTTAACGCGTAAAACAGCATAAAAACGACGAAATTTCTTTTATTATCT
Source organism: Dalotia coriaria (assembly GCF_025399875.1). Taxonomy (NCBI): domain Eukaryota; kingdom Metazoa; phylum Arthropoda; class Insecta; order Coleoptera; family Staphylinidae; genus Dalotia; species Dalotia coriaria. The sequence continues at coordinate 6,034 of NW_027047443.1, forward strand.
GCTTTTTATTATTGCGTCTATTTGAACGATTTCAACGATCTAAAATGCTGAAAATGCTTATTTTAGCAAAACAGCACGTTTTGAGCTTTATTCTGCGTTTTAACGCGTAAACAGCATAAAAAACGACGAAATTTTGCTTATTTCCGTTTTTGGCTTTTACGCTGCGTCTATTTGAACGATTTCAACGATCTAAAATGCTTGAAAATGTTTATTTTAGCAAAACAGCACGTTTTGAGTTTAACTGCGTTTTTAACGCAAACAGTACGCACCACGAAATATTTATTATTCGTTTTTATTAATACTGGTGTCTATTTTGAACGATTTCAACGATCTAAAATGCTTGAAAAACGCTTATTTTGCAAAACAGCACGTTTTGAGCTTTATTCTGCGTTTTTACCCGCGGCAAAACAGCATAAACTACCGAAATTTTGCCGGCGCGTTTTTATTTTATTGCGTCTATTTGAACGATTTCCAACGATCTAAAATGCTTGAAAATGTTTTATTTGTGCTAAGCAAAACAGCACGTTTTGAGCTTTATTCTGCGTTTTAACGCAAAAAACAGCATAAAAACGACGAAATTTTATTATTCGTTTTATTAATACTGGCAATCTATTTGAACGATTTCAACGCATTCGTAAAATGCTTGAAATGTTTATTTAGCAAAACAGCACGTTTTGAGCTTTAATCGCGTTTAACGCGTAAAACAGCATAAAAAACCACAAAATTTTTATTATTCGTTTTTGGTCATTACGGTATCTATTTGAACGATTTCAACGATCTAAAATGTTGAAAATGCTGTTTTAGCAAAAAACAGCACGTTTGAGCTTTATTCTGTGGTTTTAACGCGTAAAACAGAATAAAAAACGACGAAATTTTATTATTCGTTTTTATTTCGGCTGCGTCTATTTGAACGATTTCAACGATCTAAAAAATGCTTGAAAGTGCCGGTTTCAGCGCAAAATGGTGCTAATGTTTTGAGCGCTTTAATCTGCGTTTAACGCGTAAACAGCATAAAACGACGAATTTTATTTATCGTTTCTTGGTTTAACTATTTTGCGTCTATTTGAACGATTTCCCAACGATCTTAAAATGCTTGAAAAATGCTTTATTTTAGCAAAACAGCACGTTTTGAGCTTTATTCTGCGTTTTAACGCGTAAAACAGCACATAAAACGACGAATTTTTATTATTCGTTTTTATTAATATTGCTTCTATTGGAACGATTTCAACGATTCAAAATGCTTGAAAATGCTTATTTTAGCAAAACAGCACGTTTTGAGCTTTAATCTGCGTTTTAACGCGTAAAAACAAAGCATAAAAACGACGAAATTTTATTATCTGTTTTTTATTTTATTGCGTCTTATTTGATCGATTCCAACGATCTAAAATGCTTGAAAATGCTTATTTTAAAGCAAACAAAGCACGTTTGAGCTTTAATCTCGCGTTTTAACGCGTAAACAGCATGTAAAAACGTGACGAATTTTTATTATTCGTTTTTATTAATATTGTTTCTATTTGAACGTGATTTCCAGCAACGATCTAAAAATGCTTGAAAATGCTTATTTTAGCAAAACAGCACGTTTGTTTTATTCTGCGTTTTAACGCGTAAACAGCATAAAACGTGACGAAATTTTTATTATTCCTGCTCTTTATTAATATTGCGTCTATTTGAACGATTTCAACGATCTAAAAATGCCGAAAATGCCGTATTTCCAGCAAAACAGCACGCCTTTTGAGTTTCAATCTGCGTTTTAACGCGTAAAACAGCATAAAACGACGAAATTTCATTATTCGTTTTTATTAATATTGCGTCTATTTGAACGAGATTTTCAACGATCTAAAAATGCTTGCAAAATGCTTATTTAGCAAAACAAAGCACGTTTTGAGCTTATTCTGCGTTTTAACGCGCAAAAACAAGCATAAAAACGTGACGAAATTCTTTTATTATTATTATTCGTTTTGCCATTGCGTCTATTTGAACGATTTCAACGATTCAAAATGCCGGTACTACTAAAACAAAAATGTTTTGAGCTTTTAATCTGCGTTTTAACGCGTAAAACAGCATAAAAACGACGAAATTTTTTATTATTCGTTTTATTAATATTGCGTCTATTTGAAATGTAGATTTCAACGTGATCTAAAACGTTTGAAAATGCTTATTTTGAAGCGCAAAACAGCACGTTTTGAGCTTCTATTCTGCGTTTTAACGCAAAACAGCATAAAACGACGAAATTTTATTATTCGCTTTATTTCATTGCGCCCTATTTTGAACGATTTCAACGATTCAAAATGCTTTGAAAATGCTTTATTTTAGCAAAAAACAGCACGTTTTGAGCTTTTAATCTGCGTTTTAACTCGTAAAACAGTACAAAAAACGACGAATTTTTTATTTGTTTTTATTAATATTGTTTCATTAAACGATTTCAACGATCTTAAATGCTTCTGAAAATGCTTATTTTAGCAAAACAGCACGTTTGAGCTTTAATCTGCGTTTAATCGCGTAAAATACATAAAAAAACGACGAATTTTTTATTATTCGTTTTATTAATTGCGTCCATTTGAACGATTTCAACGGATCTAAAATGCTTCTGAAAATGCTTATTTTAGCAAAACAACACGTTTTTGAGTTTTAATCTGCGTTTTAAAGGTAAAATGGTGCTACAAAAACGACGAATTTTATTATTCGTTTTTTATTACTGTTTCTATTTGAACGATTTCAACGATCTAAAATGCTTGAAAATGCTTATTATTTTAGCTAAAAAACAGCATCGTTTTGAGCTTTATTCTGCGTTTTAACGCGTAAACAGCACATAAAAACGACTTAAATTTTTATTATTCGTTTTTATTAATATTGCGTCTATTTGAACGATTTCAACCGGTTCGCCTATTTTAAAGCAAAACAGCAATCGTTTTGAGCTTTAATCAGCGTTTTAACGCGTAAAACAGCCATAAAAACGACGAAATTTTATACCCGTTTTTATTACATTGCGCCCATTCTGGAACGATTTCAACGATCTAAAATGCTTGAAAATGCTTATTTTTAGCAAAACAGCTCGTTTTGAGCTTTTAATCTGCGTTTTAATGCGTAAAAACAGCATAAAACCATCGAATTATTATTCGTTTTATTAATATTGCGTCTATTTGAAACGATTTCAAACGATTTAAAATGCTTGAAAATGTTTATTTGCGCAAAAACAGCACGTTTTGAGCTTTAATCTGCGTTTTAACGCGTAAAACAGCATAAAAAACGATGTTCTTTACCTGCTTTATTTTTATTGCGTCTATTTGAACGATTTCAACGATCTAAAAAAATGCTTTTGGTGTTTATTTTAGCAAAAACAGCACGCGTTTTGAGCGCTAATCTGCGTTCTAACGCGTAAACAGCAAATAAAACGACGAATTTTTGCCATTCGTTTTTTATTAATATTGCTTCTATTTGAACGATTTCAACGATCTAAAATGCTGAAAATGCTTATTTTAGCGAAAACAGCACGTTTTGAGCTTTTATTCTGCGTTTAACGCGTAAAACAGCATGTAAAAACGACGAAATTTTTATTATTCGTTTTAATAATATTGCGCCCGGTTTGAACGATTTCAAACGATCTAAAATGCTTGAAAATGCTTTTATTTCTAGCAAAACAAAGCACGTTTTGAGCTTTTAATCTGCGCTTTAATTCATGCGGGTAAACAGCATAAAAATGACGAATTTTCATTATTCGTTTTTATTAATATTGCTTCTATTTAAACGATTTCAACGATCTAAAATGCCGAAAATGCTTTTATTTTGTGCTAAAACAGCATCGCTTTTGAGCTTTTAATTCAGGTTTTAATTGCGGTAAAAACAGCATAAAACGACGAAATTTTTATTATTCCTGCTTTTTATTTTATTGCCTTATTTGAACGATTCCAACGATCTTAAAATGCCGGAAAATGCTTATTTTAGCAAAACAGCACGTTTTGAGTTTTAATCTGCGTTTAACGCGTAAAATGTTACTAAAACGACGAATTTTATTATTCGTTTTTATTAATATTGTTTATTTGAAAACGATTTCCCAACGATCTAAAAATGCCGAAAATGCTTATATTTTAGCAAAACAGCATCGTTTTGAGCTTTATTCTGCGTTTTAACGCGTAAAACAGCATGTAAAACGACGAAATTTTTATTATTCGTTTTATTAATATTGCGTCTATTTGAACGATTTCAACGATCTAAAATGCTTCGAAAATGCTTATTTCAGCAAAACAGCACGTTTTGAGCTTTTAATCTGCGTTTAAACGCGTAAAACAGCATAAAAACGACAATTTTTTATTATTCGTTTTTATTAATATTGTTTATTTCTGAACGATTTCATGATCTAAAATGCTTGAAAATTGCTTATTTTAAAGCAAAAATGTTAATGTTTTGAGCTTTAATCTGCGTTTTAACGCGTAAAAACAAAGCATAAAAAACGACGAAATTTTTATTATTCGTTTTTATTACTATTGCGTCTATTTGAACGATTTCAACGATCTAAAATGCTTGAAAATGCTTATTTTAAAGCAAAACAGCACGTTTTGAGCTTTATTCTGCGTTTCAACGCGCAAAACAGCATAATAACGACGAAATTTTTATTATTCGTTTTATTAATATTGCATCTATTTGAACGATTTCAACGATCTAAAATGCTTGAAAATGCTTATTTTGTTAAAACAGCACGTTTGTTTTAATCTGGCGTTTTTAACGCGTAAAACAGCATAAAACGACGAAATTTTATTATTCGTTTTTATTAATATTGCGTCTATTTGAACGATTTCAACGATCTAAAGTTTTGAAAAGGCTTATTTTAGCAAGCAAAACAGATTTTGAGTTTATTCTGCGTTTAACGCGTAAAACAGCATAAAAAACGACGAAATTTTATTATTCGTTTTTTATTTTATTGTGTCTATTTGAACGATTTCAACGATCTAAAAATGCTTGAAAATGCTTTATTTTAGCAAAACAGCACGTTTGCTTTAATCTGCGTTTTAACGCGTAAAACAAAGCATGTTCACGTACCTTGGCTTATTCGCTTTACATTATTGCGTCTATTTGAACGATTTCCAATGATCTAAAATGCTTGAAAATGCTTATTTTAGCAAAACAGCACGTTTTGAGCTTTATTCTGCGTTTTAATTCGCGTAAAAACAAAGCATAAAAACGACGAAATTTCTTTTTATTATTCGTTTTTATTTCTATTGCGTCTATTTCCTGGAACGATTTCAACGATCTAAAATGCCTGAAAATGCTTATTTTAACAAAACAGCACGTTTTGAGTTTAATCTGCGTTTAACTGTAAACAGCATAAAAACGACAAATTTTTACATTATTCGTTTTATTAATATTGCTTCTATTGGAACGATTTCAACGATCTAAAAATGCTTGAAAATGCTTATTTTAGCAAAACAGCACGTTTTGAGCTTTAATCTGCGTTTTAACGCGTAAAACAGCATAAAAACGACGAATTTTTATTATTCGTTTTTTATTAATATTGCGTCCATTTAAACAATTTCAACGTGATCTAAAAATGCTTGAAAATGCTTATTTGAAGCAAAAACAACACGCTTGAAGCTTTTAATCTGCGTTTTAACGCGTAAACAGCGTAAAACGACGAATTTTTATTATTCGTTTTGCTGGCCATTGCTTCTATTTGAACGATTTCAACGATCTAAAATGCTTGAAAATGCTTATTTTAGTCTAAATACGTTTTGAGCTTTTAATCGCGTTTTAACGCGTAAAACACTTAAAAGGACTAAATTTTTATTATTCGTTTTATTAATATTCTTCTATTTGAACGATTTACAACGATAAAAATGCTGAAAATGCTTTATTTTGAATAACACACGTTTGAGCTTTAATCTGCGTTTAACGCTAAACAGCTTGAAAACGATTTTTATAGTTCGTTTTTATTATTTGCGATATTTGAACATTTCAACGATCATAAAATGCTAAAATGCTTATTTACAAAACAGACGTTTTTGAGCTTTAATCACGTTTTAAGCGTACATAAAAACGACGAAATTTTTATTATTCGTTTTTATTAATATTGCGTCTATTTGAACGATTTAAATTAAAATTTGAAAAATGCTTATTTTAGCAAACGTTTTAGCTTTATTCTGCGTTTAAACGCGTAAAACAGCTTATAAAACGACGAAATTTTTATTATTCGTTTTTTATTTTTAATGCGTATTTGAACGATTTCAACGATCTAAAATGCTTGATATGAAAATTTTGAAACAGCACGTTTTGCTTTTAATCTGCGTTTAAACGCGTAAAACACATAAACTTAATTTTTATTATTCGTTTTTATTAATATTGCGTCTATTTAACGATTTCAACGATCTAAATGCTTAAAACTGATTTTCAAAACAACACGTTTATGTTTATTCGCGTTTTAACGCAAAACACTTAAAACGAAATTTTTATTATTCTTTTTATTTTTATTGCGTCTATTTGAACGATTTCAAACGATCTAAAATGCTTGAAAATGCTTATTTTAGCAAAACAGCACGTTTGGTTAACGCTTTTAATCTGCGTTTTAACACGTAAAACAGCATAAAACGCATTTTTATTATTCGTTCTTTATATGCTTTATTGAAATTTCAACGATCTTAAATTTGCAAAAACTTTTTTGAAACACGTTTTGAGCTTTAATCTGCTTTAACGCGTAAAACACATAAATCGACAATTTTTATTATTCGTTTTTATTACATTGCGTCCATTTGAACGATTTCAACGATCTAAATAGTAAACAAGTTATTTTAGCAAAACAGCGTTTTGAGCTTAATCTGCGTTTTAACGCGAAAAAGCATAAAACGATTTTTTTATTATTCGTTTTTATTAATATTGTTCAAATTGAACGATTTCAACGATCTAAAAGCTTAAAAATGCTTTTTTGAGTAAAACAGCGTTTTGAGCTTTATTCTGCGTTTAACGCGTAAAAACATAAACGACGAAATTTTATTTGTTTTTTTTAAATTAATCTTGAAAGTTTACATCTAAAAATGTCTTAAAATGCTTATTTTGCTAAAACAGCTTTGAGCTTAAATCAGCGATTTTAACGCGTAAAACATTCATAAAACGACGAAATTTTTATTTTTTTATTAATATTGCGTCTATTTGAACGATTTCAACGATCTAAAATGCTTGAAAATGCTTATTTTAGCAAAACAGCACGTTTTGAGCTTTAATCTGCGTTTTAACGCGTAAAACAGCATAAAACGACAAATTTTTTATTATTCGTTTTATTAATATTGCTTCTATTTGAACGATTTCAACGATCTAAAATGCTTGAAAATGCTTATTTTAGCAAAACAGCACGTTTGAGCTTTATTCTGCGTTTTAACGCGTAAAACAGCATAAAAACGACGAAATTTTTATTATTCGTTTTTATTAATATTGCGTCTATTTGAACGATTTCAACGATCTAAAATGCCTGAAAATGCTTATTTTTAGCAAAACAGCACGTTTTGAGCTTTAATCTGCGTTTTAACGCGTAAAACAGCATAAAACGACGAAATTTTTTATTATTCGTTTTTATTAATATTGCTTCTATTGGAACGATTTCAACGATCTAAAATGCTTGAAAATGCTTATTTTAGCAAAACAGCACGTTTTGAGCTTTTAATCTGCGTTTTAACGCGTAAAACAGCATAAAAACGACGAATTTTTATTATTCGTTTTTATTAATATTGCGTCTATTTGAACGATTTCAACGATCTAAAAATGCTTGAAAATGCTTATTTTAGCAAAACAGCACGTTTTGAGCTTTTAATCTGCGTTTTAACGCGTAAAACAGCATAAAACGACGAATTTTTATTATTCGTTTTTATTAATATTGCTTCTATTTGAACGATTTCAACGATCTAAAATGCTTGAAAATGCTTATTTTAGCAAAACAGCACGTTTTGAGCTTTTAATCTGCGTTTTAACGCGTAAACAGCATAAAACGACGAAATTTTTATTATTCGTTTTTTATTAATATTGCGTCTATTTGAGACGATTTCAACGATCTAAAATGCTTGAAAATGCTTATTTTCAGCAAAACAGCACGTTTTGACTTTAATCTGCGTTTTAACGCGTAAAACAGCATAAAATGACGAATTTTATTATTCGTTTTTATTAATATTCTTCTATTTAGAACGATTTCAACGATCTATAATGCTTGAAAATGCTTATTTTAGCAAAACAGCACGTTTTGAGCTTTAATCTGCGTTTTAACGCGTAAAACAGCATAAAAACGACGAAATTTTTATTATTCGTTTTTATTAATATTGCGTCTATTTGAACGATTCAACGATCTAAATGCTTGAAAATGCTTATTTTAGCAAAACAGCACGTTTTGAGCTTTAATCTGCGTTTAACGCGTAAAACAGCATAAAAGACGAAATTTTATTATTCGTTTTTATTAATATTGCGTCTATTTGAACGATTTCAACGATCTAAAATGCTTGAAAATGCTTATTTTAGCAAAACAGCACGTTTTGAGCTTTATTCTGCGTTTTAACGCGTAAAACAGCATAAAACGACGAAATTTTTATTATTCGTTTTTATTTTATTGCGTCTATTTGAACGATTTCAACGATCTAAAATGCTTGAAAATGCTTATTTTAGCAAAACAGCACGTTTTGAGCTTTAATCTGCGTTTTAACGCGTAAAACGCATAAAACGACGAAATTTTTTTATTCGTTTATTAATATTGCGTCTATTTACGATTTCACGATCAAAATGCTTAAAATCTATTTTGAAAACACACGTTTGAGCTTTATTCTGCGTTTTAACGCGTAAAAGCATAAAAACGACAGAAATTTTTTTTTTTTTTTTTATTTTTTT
>NW_027047444.1:0-14868 GCF_025399875.1 Dalotia coriaria
TTTTTTGGGGTTTTCCCTTCCCGTTAAAAATAAAACTTTTTTAAAATAAGCATTTTCAAGCATTTTGGATCGTTAAAACGTTCAAATAGACGCAATATTAATAAAAACGAAAAATAAAAAAAATTTGTGTTTTATGCTGTTTTACCGTTAAAACGCAGATTAAAACTAAAACGTGCTGTTTTGCTAAAATAACATTTTCAAAACATTTTAGATCGTTGAAATCCCTTCAAATAAGCAATATTAATAAAAACGAATAATAAAAAATTCTTCGTTTTAAACTGTTTGCGTTAAAAAGCAGATTAAAGCTCAAAACGTGCTGTTTTGCTAAAATAAAAAATTTTCAAGCATTTTAGATCGTTGAAATCGTTCAAATAGACGCAATATTAATAAAAAAAGAATAAAAAAATTTGTCGTTTTATGCTGTTTTGCGTTAAAACCAGATTAAAACCCAAAAAGTGCTGTTTTGCTCAATAAGCATTTTCAAGCATTTTAGATGGTTGAAATCCCTTCAAATAGACACAATATTAATAAAAACGAATAATAAAAAAATTTGTCGTTTTTTTGCTGTTTTCCGTTAAAACGCAGATTAAAAAATCAAAACGTGCTGTTTTGCTTTTAAAAAAAGCATTTTCAAGCATTTTAGATCGTTGAAATCGTTCAAATAGACGCAAAATTTTGAAACGAATAATAAAAAAAAACGTCGTTTTTTTTGCTGTTTTACGCGTTAAAACGCAGATTACACTCAAAACTCTGTTTTTTCTAAAATAAGCATTTTCGAGCGTCGTTGAAATCGTTCAAATAGAAAATTTAAAAAAAACGAATAATAAAAATTTCGTCGTTTTTATGCTGTTTTACGCGTTAAACGCAGATTAAAGCTCAAAACGTGCTGTTTTGCTAAAATAAGCATTTTCAAGCATTTTAGATCGTTGGGAAAACGTTTAAATAGAAGCAATATTAATAAAAAAGAATAATAAAAAATTTGTCATTTTTTTTCTGTTTTCGCGTTAAAAAGCAGTTAAAAGCTCAAAACGTGCTGTTTTGCTAAAATAAACATTTTCAAACATTTTTGATCGTTGAAATCGTTCAAATAGATGCAATATTAAAAAAAAGATAATAAAATTCGTCGTTTTTTGCCGTTTTACGCGTTAAAACGCAGATTAAAGCTCAAAACGTGCTGTTTTGCTAAAATAACATTTTCAAGCATTTTAGATCGTTGAAATCGTTCAAATAGAAACAATATTAATAAAAACGAATAATAAAATTCGTCGTTTTATGCTGTTTTACGCGTTAAAACGCAGATTAAAGCTAAAACGTGCTGTTTTGCTAAAATAAGCATTTTCAAGCATTTTAGATCGTTTGAAATCGTTCAAATAGAAGCAATATTAATAAAAACGAATAATAAAATTGTCGTTTTTATGCTGTTTTACGCGTTAAAACGCAGGTTAAAAACTCAAAACGTCTGTTTTGCTAAAATAAAGCTTTTGCATTTTTAGATCGTTGAAATCGTTCAAATAAAACGCAATTTTTAATAAAAAACGAATAATAAAATTTCGTCGTTTTATGCTTTTTTTACGCGTTAAAACGCAGATTAAAGCTCAAAACGTGCTGTTTTTCTAAAATAAGCTTTTCAAGCATTTTAGATCGTTGAAATCGTTCAAATAGAAGCAATAATAATAAAAACGAATAAAAAATTCGTCGTTTTTTTGCTGTTCTACGTTAAAACGCAGATTAAAACTCAAAACGTGCTGTTTTGCTAAAATAAGCATTTTCATGCATTGTCGATCCGTTGAAATCGTTTTAAATAGACGCAATAAAATAAAAACGATAATAAAAATTTCGTCGTTTTATCGGGTTTTTCGCGTTAAAACGGAATAAAGCTCAAAACGTGCTGTTTTGCTAAAATAAGCATTTTCCAAGGGATTTTAGATCGTTGAAATCGTTCAAATGGACGCAATATTAATAAAAACGAATAATAAAAATTTCGTCGATTTTATGCTGTTTTTCGCGTTAAAACGCAGATTAAAGCTCAAAACGTGCTGTTTTTTTGCTAAAATAAGCATTTTTTAAGCATTTTTTGATCGTTGAAATCGTTCAAATAGAAGCAATATTAATAAAAACTAATAATAAAAATTTCGTCGTTTTCGCTGTTTTCGCGTTAAAACGCAGAAAAAAAACTCAAAACGTGCTGTTTTGCAAAAAAAGCATTTTCAAGCATTTTAGATCGTTGAAATCGTTCAAATAGAAGCAATATTAATAAAAACGAATAATAAAAATTCGTTGTTTTATGCTGTTTACGCGTTAAAACGCGATTAAAACTCAAAACGTGCTTTTTGCAAAATAAGCATTTTCAAGCATTTTAGATCGTTAAATCTTCAAATAGACGCAATATTTAAAAAATAATAAAAATTCGTCGTTTTATGCTGTTTTACGCGTTAAAACGCAATTAACTCAAAACGTGTGTTTTGCTAAAATAAGCATTTTCAAGCATTTTAGATCGTTGAAATCGTTCAAATAGACGCAATATTAATAAAAAAGAATAATAAAATTCTTCGTTTTTTTAAACTGTTTACGCGTTAAAAAGCAGATTAAAGCTCAAAACGTCTGTTTTTGCTAAAATAACATTTTCAAACATTTTAGATCGTTAAATCGTTAAATAGACGCAATATTAATAAAAACGAATAATAAAAATTTCGTCGTTTTGCTGTTTTCGCGTTAAAACGCAGATTAAAAGCTCAAAACGTCTGTTTGCAAAATAACATTTCAAGCATTTTAAGATCGTTGAAATCGTTCAAATAAAGCAATATTTAAAAACGAATAATAAAAATTCGTCGTTTTTATGCTTGTTTTTTCGCGAAACGCAGATTAAAACTAAAACGTGCTGTTTTGCTAAAATAAACATTTCAAGCATTTTAGATCGTTGAAATCGTTCAAATAGACGCAATATTAATAAAACGAATAATAAAAATTTCGTGTTTTATGCTGTTTTATGCTGTTTTACGCGTTAAAACGCTGATTTTAAACTAAAAACGGGTGTTTTGCTAAAATAAGCATTTTCAAGCATTTTAGATCGTTGAAATCGTTCAAATAGACGCAATATTAATAAAAAACGAATAATAAAAAATTCGTCGTTTTATGCTGTTTTACCGTTAAAACGCAGATTAAAGCTCAAAACATTTCTGTTTTGCTTTTAAATAAGCATTTTCAAGCATTTTAATCTTCAAATCGTTCAAATAGAAGCAATATTAATAAAACGAATAATAAAAAATCGTCGTTTTAATGCTGTTTTACGCGTTAAAACGCAGATTAAACTCAAAACGTGCTGTTTTGCTAAAATAACATTTTCAAGCATTTGATCTTGAAATCGTTCAAATAGAAGCAATATTAATAAAACGAATAATAAAAAAAATTTGTCGTTTTATGCTGTTTACGCGTAAAACGCAGATTAAAACTCAAAACTGCTGTTTTGATAAAATAAAACATTTTCAAGCATTTTAGATCGTTGAAATCGTTCAAATAGACGCAATTAATAAAACGAATAATAAAAATTTCGTTGTTTTTATGCTGTTTTATGCTGTTTTACGCGTTAAAACGCTGATTTAAAAGGGGTCAAAAAAACGTGCTGTTTTGCTAAAATAAACATTTTTTTTAAGCATTTTAGATCGTTGAAATCGTTCAAATAGAAGCAATATTAATAAAAACGAATAATAAAAATTTTGTCGTTTTATGCTGTTTTACGCGATAAACGCAGATTAAAGCAAAACGTGCTGTTTTGCTAAAATAAGCATTTTCAAGCATTTTTAGATCGTTGAAAATCGCTCAAATAGATTTACCAATATTAATAAAAACGAATAATAAAAATTCGTCGTTTTATGCTGTTTTACGCGTTAAACGCGAATTAAACTCAAAACGTGCTGTTTTTTGCTAAAATAAGCATTTTCAAGCATTTTAGATCGTTGAAAACGTTCAAATAGAAGCAATATTAATAAGGAAACAGATAATAAAAATTCGTCGTTTTATGCTGTTTTACGCGTTAAAACGCGTTAAAGCTCAAAACGTGCTGTTTTGCTAAAATAAGCATTTTCAAGCATTTTTAGATCGTTGAAATCGTTCAAATAAGGGAGCGCAATAAAATAAAACGAATAATAAAAATGTTGACGTTTTTATGCTGTTTTGCGCGTTAAAACGCGGAAGTCAGCTCAAACGTGCTGTTTCGCTTTAAAATAAGCATTTTCCAAGCATTTTGAATCGTTGAAATCGTTCAAATGACACGTATTAATAAAAATGAATAATAAAATTCGTCGTTTTATGCTGTTTTACGCGTTAAAACGCAGATTAAAGCTCAAAACATTGCTGTTTTGCTTTAAAACCAGCATTTTCAAGCATTTTGGATCGTTGAAATCGTTTCAAATAGACGCAATATTAATAAAAACGAATAATAAAAAATCGTCGTTTTTTTTGTAACGTTTTGCGCGTTAAAACGCAGATTACAGCTCAAACGTGGTTTTAAAATAAGCATTTTTCAAGCATTTTAGATCGTTGAAATCGTTCAAATAGAGAAGCAATAGTAATAAAACGAATAATAAAAATTTTTGTCGTTTTTATGCTGTTTTGCCGAAACGCAGATTAAAGCTCAAAACGTGCTGTTTTGCTAAAATAAGCATTTTCAGCATTTTAGATCGTGAAATCGTTTTAAATAGAAGCAATATTAATAAAAAACGAATAATAAAAATTTGAGTCATTTTACATGCTGTTTACGCGTTAAAACGCAGATTAAGCTCAAAACGTGCTGTTTTTGCTAAAATAAGCATTTTCAAGCATTGCAGATCGTTGAAATCACGTTCAAATAGACGCAATATTAATAAAAACGAATAATAAAAGAATTTCGTCGTTTTTATGCTGTTTTACGCGTTAAAACGCAGATTAAAACTCAAAACGTGCTGTTTTGCTAAAATAAGCATTTTCAAGCATTTTAGATCGTTGAAACGTTCAAATAAAACAATATTAATAAAACGAGTAATATTAAAATTCGTCGTTTTTTATGCTGTTTTACGCGTTAAACGCAGATTAAAGCTCAAAACGTGCTGTTTTGCTAAAATAAGCATTTTCAAGCATTTTTAGATCGTTAAATCACGTTCAAATAGACGCAATAAAATAAAAGCGGTAATAAAAATGTTGTCGTTTTTATGCTGTTTTACGCGTTAAAACGCAGAATAAGTCAAAACGTGCTGTTTTGCTAAAATAAGCATTTTCAAGCGTGCAGATCGTTGGAAATCGTTCAAATAGACAATGTGTAAAAACGAATAATAAAAAGTTCGTCGTTTTTATGCTTTGTTTACGCGTTAAACGCAGATTAAAAGCTCAAAACGATGCTGTTTTTGCTAAAATAAGCATTTTTCAAGCATTTTGGATCATTGAAATCGTTCAAATAGACGCAATATTAATAAAAACGAATAATAAAAAATCGTCGTTTTATGCTGTTTTACGCGTTAAAACGCAGATTACAGCACAAAACGATGCTGTTTTGCTAAAAATAAGCATTTTTCAAGCATTTTAGATCGTTGAAATCGTTCAAATGAAGCAATATTAATAAAAACGAATAATAAAATTTTGTCGTTTTGTGCTGTTTTACGCGTTAAAACGCAGATTAAAGCTCAAACGTGCTGTTTTTGCTAAAATAAGCATTTTCAAGCATTTTTAGATCGTTGAAATCGTTTAAATAGAAGCAATATTAATAAAAACGAATAATAAAAATTCGTCATTTTTATGCTGTTTTACGCGTTAAAACGAGATTAAGCTCAAAAACGTGCTGTTTTGCTAAAATAAAGCATTTCAAAGCATTTTATATCGTTGAAATCGTTCAAATAGACGCAATATTAATAAAAAACGAATAATAAAATTTCGTCGTTTTTATGCTGTTTTACGCGTTAAAACACAGAATGAAACTCAAAACGTGCTGTTTTGCTAAATAAGCATTTTCAGCTTTTAGATCGTTGAAAGCGTTCAAATAGAAGCATTCGTCGTTTTTATGCTGTTTTACGCGTTAAAACGCAGATTAAAGCTCAAAACGTGCTGTTTTTGCTAAAATAAACATTTTCAAGCATTTTAGATCGTTGAAATCGTTTAAATAGACGCAATATTGATAAAAAACGAATAATAAAAATTTCATTGTTTTTATGCTGTTTTACGCGGTAAAACGCAGATTAAAGCTCAAAACGTGCTGTTTTGCTTTAAAATAAAGCATTTTTCAAGCATTTTAGATCGTTGAAATCGTTCAAATAGGCGTAGTAATAAAAACGAATAATAAAAATTCGTCCACGTTTTTATGCTGTTTTACGCGAACGCAGATTAAAACTCAAAAACATTGCTGTTTTTGCTAAAATAAGCATTTTCAAGCATTTTAGATCGTTGAAATCGTTCAAATATAGACGCAATATTAATAAAAAACGAATAATAAAAATTTCGTCGTTTTTTATGCTGTTTTACGCGTTAAAAACGCAGATTAAAAGCTCAAAACGTGCTGTTTTGCTAAAATAAGCATTTTCAAGCATTTTTAGATCGTTGAAATCGTTCAAATAGAAGCAATATTAATAAAACGAATAATAAAAATTCGTCGTTTTTATGCTGTTTACCGCGTAAAACGCAGATTAAAGCTCAAAACGTGCTGTTTTGCTAAAATAAGCATTTTTCAAGCATTTTAGATCGTTGAAATCGTTCAAATAGACGCAATATTGGCAAAAACGAATAATAAAAAATTTCGTCGTTTTTATGCTGTTTTACCGCGTTAAAGCAGCGATTAAAAGCTCAAAACGTGCTGTTTTGCTAAAATAAGCATTTTCAAGCATTTTAGATCGTTGAAATCGTTCAAATAGACGCAATATTAATAAAAACGAATAATAAAAAATTCGTCGTTTTTATGCTGTTTTACGCGTTAAAACGCAGATTATAGCTCAAACGTGCTGTTTTGCTAAAATAAGCATTTTCAGCATTTTAGATCGTTGAAATCGTTCAAATGACAATATTAATAAAAACGAATAATAAAAATTTCGTCGTTTTTATGCTTTTGTTTTACGCGTTAAAACGCAGATTAAGGCTCAAAACGTGCTGTTTTGCTAAAATAGCATTTTCAAGCATTTTAGATCGTTGAAATCGTTCCAAATAGAAGCAATATTAATAAAAACGAATAATAAAAATTCGTCGTTTTATGCTGTTTTACGCGTTTAAACGCAGATTAAAGCTCAAAACGTGCTGTTTAGCTAAAATAAGCATTTTTCAAGCATTTTTAGATCGTTGAAATCGTTCAAATAGACACCAATATTAATAAAAACGAATAATAAAAATTCGTCGTTTTTATGCTGTTTTACGCGTTAAAACGCGAGATTAAAGCTCAAAACGTGCTGTTTTGCTAAAATAAAGCATTTTCCAGCATTTTGAATCGTTAAATCGTTCAAAATAGAAGCAATATTAATAAAACGAATAATAAAAAAATCGTCGTTTTATGCTTTGTTTTACGCGTTAACACGCAGATTAAAATAAAACGTGCTGTTTTAGCTAAAATAAGCATTTCAAGCATTTTAGATCGTTGAAATCGTTCAAATAGACGCAATATTAATAAAAACGAATAATAAAATTTTGTCGTTTTTATGCTGTTTTACGCGTTAAAACGCAGATTAAAGCTCAAAACGTGCTGTTTAACAAATAAGCATTTTCAAGCATTTTAGATCGTTGAAATCATTCAAATAGAAGCAATAATAATGTAAAAACGAATAATAAAAATTCGTCGTTTTATGCTGTTTTACGCGTTAAAACGCAGATTAAAGGTTCAAAACGTGCTGTTTTGCTGAAATAAGCATTTTCAAGCATTTTAGATCGTTGAAATCACGTTCAAATAGACAATAAAAATAAAAAACGAATAATAAAAATTTCGTCGTTTTATGCTGTTTTTACGCGTTAAAACGCAGATTAAAGCTCAAAACGTGCTGTTTTGCTAAAATAAGCATTTTCCAAACATTTTAGATGTTTAAAATCGTTCAAATAGAAACAATAATATTAATAAAAACGAATAATAAAAAATTCGTCGTTTTTTATGCTGTTTTACGCGTTAAAACGCAGATTGAAGCTCAAAACGTGCTGTTTGCTAAAATAAGCATTTCAAGCATTTTAGATCGTTGAAATCGTTCAAATAGACGCAATAAAATAAAAAAGCGAATAATAAAATGTTGTCGTTTTTTACGCTGTTTTACGCGCGTTAAAACGGGAATAACTTTAAAAACGTGCTGTTTTAACGAAATACGCGCATTTTCAAGCATTTTTAGATCGTTGAAATCGTTCAAATGAAGCAATATTAATAAAAAACGAATAATAAAAAATTCGTTGTTTTATGTATTTTACGCGTTAAAACGCAGATTAAAGCTCAAAAACGTGCTGCTTTGCTAAAATAAGCATTTTCAAGCATTTTTAGATCGTTAAAAATCGTTCAAATAGACGCAATAGTAATAAAACGAATAATAAAAAATCGTCGTTTTTATGCTGTTTTACGCGTTAAAACGCAGATTGCAACTCAAAACGTGCTGTTTTGCTAAAATAAGCATTTTCAAGCATTTTAGATCGTGGAAATCGTTCAAATAGAAGCAATATTAATAAAAACGAATAATAAAAATTTCGATGCGTTTTTATGCTGTTTTACGCGTTAAAACGCAGATTAAAACTCAAAACGTGCTGTTTGCTAAAAAATAAGCATTTTCAAGCATTTTAAATCGTTGAAATCGTTTAAATAGAAGCAATATTAATAAAAACGAATAATAAAAAGTGCGTCATTTTTATGCTGTTTACGCGTTAAAACGCAGATTAAGCTCAAAACGTGCTGTTTTGCTAAAATAAGCATTTTCAAGCATTGCAGATCGTTGAAATCGTTCAAATAGACGCAATATTAATAAAAAGCAAATAATAAAAATTCGTCGTTTTATGCTGTTTTACGCGCGTTAAAACGCGAATTATAGCTCAAAAGAACGTGCTGTTTTTGCTAAAATAAAGCATTTTCGAAGCATTTTAGATCGTTGAAATCGTTCAAATGAAGCAATATTAATAAAAACGAATAATAAAAATTTCGTCGTTTTTATGCTGTTTTCACGCGTTAAAACGCAGATTAAAGCTCAAAACGTGCTGTTTTTGCAAAATAAGCATTTTCAAGCATTTAGATCGTTGAAATCGTTCCAAATAGAAGCAATATTAATAAAAACGAATAATAAAAAATTCGTCGTTTTATGCTGTTTTACGTAAAACGCAGATTAAAAGCTCAAAACGTGCTGTTTTGCTTTAAAATAAGCATTTTCAAGCATTTTTAGATCGTTGAAAATCGTTCAAATAGACGCAATATTGGCAGAAACGAATAATAAAAATTTCGTCGTTTTTATGCTGTTTTACGCGTTAAAACGCTGATTAAAGCTCAAAAACGTGCTGTTTTGCTTTAAAATAAGCATTTTCAAGCATTTTGAATCGTTGAAATCGTTCAAATAGACGCAATATTAATAAAAACGAATAATAAAATTCGTCGTTTTATGCTGTTTACGCTAAAACGCAGATTAGCTCAAAACGTGCTGTTTTGCTAAATAAGCATTTTCAAGCGACAGATCGTTGGAAATCGTTGAAATAGAAGCAATATTAATAAAAACGAATAATAAAAATTTCGTCGTTTTATGCTGTTTTACGTTAAAACGCAGATTAAGGCTCAAAACGTGCTGTTTTTTGCTAAATAAGCATTTTCAAGCATTTTAGATCGTTGAAATCGTTCAAATAGAAGCAATATTAATAAAAACGAATAATAAATTCGTCGTTTTATGCTGTTTTACGCCCCAAACGCAGATTAAAACTTAAAACGTGCTGTTTAGCTAAAATAAGCATTTTCAAGCATTTTAGATCGTTGAAATCGTTCAAAATAGACGCAATATTAATAAAACGAATAATAAAAATTCGTCGTTTTATGCTTTACGCCGTTAAAACGCAGATTAAAAGCTCAAAAACGTGCTGTTTTGCTCAAAATAAGCATTTTCAAGCATTTTAGATCGTTGAAATCGTTCAAATAAGAAGCAATATTAATAAAACGAATAATAAAAATTCGTCGTTTTTATGCTGTTTACGCGTTAAAACGCGCCAGATTAAAGCTCAAAACGTGCTGTTTTGCTAAAATAAGCATTTTCAAGCATTTTAGATCGTTGAAATCGTTCAAATAGACATAATAAAATAAAACGAATAATAAAAATGTTGTCGTTTTTACGCTGTTTACGCGTTAAACGCAGAGATAAAGCTCAAAACGTGCTGTTTTGCTGGAAATAATAAGCATTTTCAGCGTACAGATCGTTGAAATCGTTCAAATAGAAGCAATATTAATAAAAACGAATAATAAAAAATTCGTCGTTTTTATGCTGTTTACGCGTTAAAACGCAGATTAAAGCTCAAAACGTGCTGTTTTAAAATAAGCATTTTCAAGCATTTTAGATCGTTGAAATCGTTCAAATAGACGCAATATTAAGCAAAACGAATAATAAAAAATCGTCGTTTTATGCTGTTTTACGCGTTAAACGCAGATTACAGCTCAACGTGCTGTTTTGCTTTAAAATAAGCATTTTCAAGCATTTTTAGATCGTGGAAATCGTTCAAATAGAAGCAATATTAATAAAAACGAATAATAAAATTTCGTCGTTTTTATGCTGTTTACGCGTTAAACGCAGATTAAGCTCAAACGTGCTGTTTTGCTTTAAAATAAGCATTTTCAAGCATTTTAGATCACGTTGCTGAAATCGTTTAAATAGAAGCAATATTAATAAAAACGAATAATAAAAAATTCGTCATTTTATGCTGTTTTACGCGTTAGAAACGCAGATTAAACTCAAAACGTGCTGTTTTGCTTTAAAATAAGCATTTTCAAGCATTTTGAATCGTTGAAATCGTTCAAATAGACGCAATATTAATAAAAAGCGAATAATAAAAAAAATTCGTCGTTCTTACATGTGCTGTTTTACGCTTTAAAACGCAGTTAAAAGCTCAAAACGTGCTGTTTTGCTAAAATAATAAAGCATTTTCAAGCATTTTTAGATCGTTGAAATCGTTCAAATAGAAGCAATATTAATAAAAACGAATAATAAAAAAATTCGTCGTTTTATGCTGTTTTACGCGTTAACACGCAGATTAAGCTCAAAACGTGCTGTTTGCTAAAATAAGCATTTTCAAGCATTTTAGATCGTTGAAATCGTTCAAATAGAAGCAATATTAATAAAACGAATAATAAAAAATCATCGTTTTATGCTGTTTTACGCGTTAAAACGCAGATTAAAACTCAAAACGTGCTGTTTGCTAAATAAAGCATTTTCAAGCATTTTTAGATCGTTGAAATCGTTCAAATAGACGCAATATTAATAAAAACGAATAATAAAATTTCGTCGTTTTATGCTGTTTTACGCGTTAAAACGCGTTAAAGCTCAAAACGTGCTGTTTTGCTAAAATAAGCATTTTCAGCATTTTAGATCGTTGAAATCGTTCAAATGAAGCAATATTAATAAAAACGAATAATAAAAAAAATTCGTCGTTTTATGTGCTGTTTACGCGTTAAAACGCCAGATTAAAGGATTCAAAACGTGCTGTTTTGCTTTAAAATAAGCTTCAAGCATTTTAGATCGTTGATCGTTCAAAATAAACAATATTAATAAAAACGAATAATAAAATTTCGTCGTTTTATGCTGTTTTACGCGTTAAACGCAGATTAAAGCTCAAAACGTGCTGTTTTCACAAAATAAGCATTTTCAAGCATTTTAGATCGTTAAAATCGTTCCAAATAGAAGCAATATTAATAAAAACGAATAATAAAAAATTCGTCGTTTTATGCTGTTTACGCGTTAAAACGCAGATTAAAGCTCAAAACGTGCTGTTTTGCTAAAATAAGCATTTTTCAAGCATTTTAGATCGTTGAAATCGTTCAATAGACGCAATAAAAATAAAAACGAATAATAAAAAATGTTGTCGTTTTTATGTGCTGTTTTTACCTTGCCAAAACGCAGAATAAAGCTCAAAACGTGCTGTTTTTGCTAAAATAAGCATTTTCAAGCATTTTAGATCGTTAAATCGTTCAAATAGAAGCAATATTAATAAAAACGAATAATAAAATTCGTCGTTTTTATGCTGTTTACGCGTTAAAACGCAGATTAAAGCTCAAACGTGCTGTTTTGCTAAAATAAGCATTTTCAAGCATTTTAGATCGTTGAAATCGTTCCAAATAGACGCAATAAATAAAACGAATAATAAAAATGTTGTCGTTTTTTACGCTGTTTTACGCGTTAAAACGCAGAATAAAAACTCAAACATTAACATTTTTGCTGAAATAAGCATTTTCAAGCATTTTTAGATCGTTGAAATCGTTCAAATAGAAGCAATATTAATAAAAACGAATAATAAAAAATTCGTCGTTTTATGCTGTTTTACGCGTTAAAACGCAGATTAAAAGCTCAAACGTGCTGTTTTTGCTTTCAAAATAAGCATTTTCGAAGCATTTTAGATCGTTGAAATCTCGTTCAAATAGACGCATTATTAAAAATAAAACGATAATAAAAAATTCGTCATTTTATGCTGTTTACGCGTTAAAACGCAGATTAAAGCTCAAAACGTGCTGTTTTTAGCACAAAAGAATAAGCATTTTCAAGCATTTAGATCGTTGAAATAGATTTCAAATAGACGTAATAAAAACGAATAATAAAAATTCGTCGTTCTTATGCTGCTTTTGCGCGTTAAAACGCGATTAAACTCAAAACGTGCTGTTTTGCTAAAATAAGCATTTTCGAAGCATTTTTGAATCGTTGAAATCGTTCAAATAGAAGCAATATTAATAAAAATGCGAATAATAAAAATTCGTCGTTTTTTTATGCTGTTTTACGCGTTAACACGCAGATTAAAGCTCAAAACGTGCTGTTTTTGCTAAAATAAGCGCTTTTCAGAAAGCATTTTAGATCGTTGGAAATGTCGTTCCAAATAGAAACAATATTAATAAAAACGAATAATAAAAATCGTCGTTTTTATGCTGTTTTTACGCGTTAAAACGCAGATTAAAGCTCAAAACGTGCTGTTTTGCTTTAAAATAAGCATTTTCAGCATTTTAGATCGTTGAAATCGTTCAGAATAGACGCAATATTAATAAAGCAAATAATAAAAATTTCGTCGTTTTTTATGCTGTTTTACGCGTTAAAACGCAGATTAAAACTCAAAACGTGCTGTTTTGCTAAAATAAGCATTTTCAAGCGACGGATAGTTTGAAATCGTTCAAATAGAAGCAATATTAATAAAAACGAATAATAAAAATTCGTCGTTTTTATGCTGTTTACGCGTTAAAACGCGGTTAAAGTTCAAAACGTGCTGTTTTGCTAAAAATAAGCATTTTCAAGCATTTTTAGATCGTTGAAATCGTTCAAATAGACGCAGCAAAAATAAAAACGAATAAGCGAAATTTCGTCGTTTTATGCTGTTTTACGCGTTAAAACGCAGATTAGAAACAAGGAAACGTGCTGTTTTGTAAAATGGCATTTCCAGAAGCATTTTAGTCGTTAAAATCGTTCAAATGAAGTAATATTAATAAAGAAACGAATAATAAAATTCGTCGTTTTGTGCTGGTTTTACGCGTTCAAAACGCAGATTAAAGCTCAAAACGTGCTGTTTTAAAATAAGCATTTTCAAGCATTTTAGATCGTTGAAATCGTTCAAATAGACGCAATAAAAATAAAAAACGAATAATAAAATGTTGTCGTTTTGTAACTTGTTTTACGCGCGTTAAGCAGAATAAAAGCTCAAAACGATGCTGTTTGGAAAACATTACGTTTTGCTTGCGTAAAGTAACATAAAAGCTGACAGCATTAGATTTTATTACAATACTATTATTTATTTCAACGATCTAAATAAAAATACTTATTTTGCAAACAGCTTCCCGTTTAACAATCTGCGTTTTAACGCATGGCTCGCTTTTATACGTATTCATTTTTAATATTACTTCTATTTAATTTGTTCTTTGTCTAAAATAACTGAAAAGCAAAACAGCGTTTTAACTGTCTGCGTTTTAACGCATAAAGAAGCTGGCACGCCAAACGACGAAGGTATTCGTTTTTATTTTCGTTGCGTCTATTATTTCAGCGATCTAAACTCAACGAAAATAACTGACACAAACGGCACGTTTTGGCAATCTGCGCAACGCATAAAACGGCATAAAAACGACGAGGTACGTTTTTATTAATATTGCTTCTAACATTCAGCATGTTGTATTTTTAACGAAACGGCACGTTTTATTTTTGAAAAACATAAAGGCGGCAATTTATTATTTGTTTTTATGTTATGAACATTTCAGCGATCACAAACTCTTTATTATTTACGTTTTAACTGTCTGCGTTTTGGCAGCGCGCAAAACGACGATTTGTGATGTGCTCTATTGTTTTGATTTCTTTGATCTAAATAACTGTGGCACAACAAAACGGCGTTGTTAACGCGTCAAAACGGCACAAAAACGACAGGCCTGACCGATATTGCTTCTATTCAATTGTCCGGCTTTGATCTGCGCTGCTGGCATGTATTTACAACTGGTAGCGCGTTGGCTTTGTACGTGGCTGACGATTTTGGCCATTGGGCACCAATATTGCGCCATTTATTTGATGGCGATGCTAAGCTCGCCCCAGCTGACGCGCAATCTGGGTGCGGCGCGACAAATAACGCCAAAATGTTGGTACGTGTCGTTTTGATATATTGAGCATTTCGTCTACTGGCGAAAATAACTTATTTTTGCAAAACAGCACGTTTTGACTTTAATCGTTTTAGCTTGCGTAAAAGATACCAGCATAAAAAGGCGAC
>NW_027047445.1:0-14862 GCF_025399875.1 Dalotia coriaria
TAAAATGCTTGAAAATGCTTATTTTACCAAAAAAGCACGTTTTGAGCTTTTAATCTGCGTTTTAACGCGTAAAACAGAACAAAACGACGAAATTTTATTATTCGTTTTTTATTAATATTGCTTCTATTTAGACGTTTCAACGATCTAAAATGCTTGAAAATGCTTATTTTAGCAAAAACAGCATTTTGAGGCTTTAATCTGCGTTTAACGCGTAAAACAGCTTGTAAAACGACGCTGAAATTTTTTATTATTCGTTTTATTAATATTGCGTCCATTTTGAACGATTTCAACGATCTAAAATGCTTGAAATGCTTATTTTAGCAAAACAGCACGTTTTGAGCTTTTATTCTGCGTTTTTAACGCGTGAAACAGCATAAAAACGACGAAATTTTTATTATTCGTTTTTATTTTTATTGCGTCTATTTGAACGATTTCAACGATCTAAAATGCTTGAAAATGCTTATTTTAGCAAAACAGCACGTTTACGAGCTTTAATCTGCGTTTTTAACGCGGCAAAACAGCATAAAAACGACGAAATTTTTTATTATTCGTTTTTTATTAATATTGCGTCCTATTTGAACATTTCCAACGATCTGAAATGCATGAAAATAACTTATTTTTAGCAAAACAGCACGTTTTGAGCTATAATCTGCGTTTTTAACGTAAGAAAACAGCAAAACGACGAAATTTTTATTATTCGTTTTATTTTTATTGCGTCTATTTGAACGATTTCAACGATCTAAAATGCTTGAAAATGCTTATTTTTAGCAAACAGCACGTTTTGAGCTTTTAATCTGCGTTTTAACGCGTAAAACGCTTATAAAACGACGAATTTTTTATTATTCGTTTTATTAATATTGCGTCTATTTGAACGATTTCAACGATCTAAAATGCTTAAAATGCTTATTTTAGCAAAACAGCACGTTTTGAGCTTTTAATCTGCGTTTTAACGCGTAAAACAGCATAAAACGACGAAATTTTTTATTATTCGTTTTATTAATATTGCGTCTATTTGAACGATTTCAAGGATCTGAAATGCTTGAAAATGCTTATTTACCTGCAGAAAAACAGCGTTTTGAGCTTTTAATCTGCGTTTAACGCGTAAAACAGCATAAAACGACGAATTTTTTATTATTCGTTTTTTATTAATATTGCTTCTATTTGAACGATTTCAACGATCTAAAATGCTTGAAAATGCTTATTTTAGCAGCAAAACGGCGTTGCGAGAGCTTTAATCTGCGTTTTAACGCGTGAAACGCTTATAAAAACGACAGGTACATTATTCGTTTTTTATTAATATTATCTATTTGAATGATTTCAACGATCTAAATGCTTGAAAATGCTTATTTTAGCAAACAGCACGTTTGAGCTTTAATCTGCGTTTTAACGCGTAAAACAGCGACGAATTTTTTATTATTCGTTTTTTTATAATATTGCGTGCCTGGCACGAACGGTTTCAACGATCTAAAATGCTTGAAAATGCTTATTTTAGCAAAACAGCACGTTTTTGAGCTTTAATCTGCGTTTAACGCGTAAAACAGCTTATAAAACGACAATTTACGTATTCGTTTTTATTAATATTGCTTCTATTTGAACGATTTTAACGATCTAAAATGCTTGAAAATGCTTATTTTTAGCAAAACAGCACGTTTTGAGCTTTAATCTGCGTTTTAACGCGCGTAAAACAGCATAAAACGACGAAATTTTTTATTATTCGTTTATTAATATTCGCGTAGATTTGAGACGATTTCTAAACGATCTAAAATGCTTGAAAATGCTTGTTACGAAACAGCGTTTTGGGCTTTAATCTGCGTTTTAACGCGTAAAACAGCATAAAAACGACAGAGGAATTTTTATTATTCGTGTTTTATTAATGTGCGTCTATTTGAACGATTTCAACGATCTAAAATGCTTGAAAATGCTTATTTTAGCAAAACAACGCGTTTTGAGCTTTTGTCTACGTTTAACGCGAAAACAGCATAAAACGACGAAATTTTTTATTATTCGTTTTTATTATTAATATTGCACGTCTATTTGAACGATTTCAACGATCTAAAATGTTTGAAAATGCTTATTTTTAGCAGCAAAACAGCACGTTTGAGCTTTTATTCTGCGTTTTAACGCGTAAAACAGCAAAAGCAAACGAAATTTTATTATTCGTTTTTATTTTATTGCGCGTCTATTTGAACGATTTCAACGATCTAAAAATGGTTGAAAATGCTTATTTTAGCAGCAAAACAGCACGTTTTGAGCTTTTATTCTGCGTTTTAACGCGTAAAACAGCAAGCTTTATAAAACGACGAAATTTTATTATTCGTTTTTATTTTTTATTGCGTCTATTTGAACGATTTCAACGATCTAAAATGCTTGAAAATGCTTATTTTAGCAAAACAGCACGTTTTGAGCTTTTAATCTGCGTTTTGTAACGCGTAAAACAACATAAAACGACAGGTACATTATTCGTTTTTTATTAATATTGCTTCTATTTGAACGATTTCAACGATCTAAAATGCTTGAAAATGCTTATTTTACCAAAAAAGCACGTTTTGAGCTTTAATCTGCGTTTTTAACGCGTAAAACAAGAATAAAACTGACGAAATTTTTTATTATTCGTTTTTATTAATATTGCTTCTATTTGAACGATTTCAACGATCTAAAATGCTTGAAAATGCTTATTTTAGCAAAACAGCACGTTTTGAGCTTTAATCTGCGTTTTTAACGTAAACAACATAAAACGACGAAATTTTTATTATTCGTTTTATTAATATTGCGCACGTCCATTTGAACGATTTCAACGATCTAAAATGCTTGAAAATGCTTATTTTAGCAAAACAGCACGTTTTGAGCTTTATTCTGCGTTTTTAACGCGTAAAAACAGCACAAAACGACAGAGAATTTTATTATTCGTTTTATTTTTATTGCGTCTATTTGAACGATTTCAACGATCTAAAATGCTTGAAAATGCTTATTTTTAGCAAAACAGCACGTTTTGAGCTTTTAATCTGCGTTTTAACGCGTAAAACAACATAAAACGACGAAATTTTATTATTCGTTTTTTATTAATATTGCGTCTATTTGAACGATTTCAACGATCTAAAATGCATGAAAATGCTTATTTTAGCAAAACAGCACGTTTTGAGCTATAATCTGCGTTTAACGCGTAAAACAACATAAAAACGACGAAGATTTTATTATTCGTTTTTATTAATATTGCGTCTATTTGAACGATTTCAACGATCTAAAATGCTTGAAAAGTACTTATTTTAGCAAGACAGCACGTTTTGAGCTTTTAATCTGCGTTTTAACGCGTAAAACAGCATAAAACGACGAATTTTTTATTATTCGTTTTTTATTAATATTGCTTCTATTTGAACGATTTCAACGATCTAAAATGCTTGAAAATGCTTATTTTTAGCAAAACAGCACGTTTTGAGAGCTTTTAATCTGCGTTTTTAACGCGTAAAAACAGCTAAAACGACGAGAATTTTTTATTATTCGTTTTTATTAATATTGCGTCTATTTGAACGATTTCAACGATCTAAAATGCTTGAAAATGCTTATTTTAGCAAAACAGCACGTTTTGAGCTTTTAATCTGCGTTTTTAACGTGTAAAACAGCATAAAACGACGAATTTTTATTATTCGTTCTTTTATTACTATTGGCAATTTGAACGATTTCAACGATCTAAAATGCTTGAAAATGCTTCTTTTAGCAAAACAGCACGTTTTGAGCTTTAATCTGCGTTTTAACGCGTAAAACAGCATAAAACGACGAATTTTTATTATTCGTTTTTATTAATATTGCTTCCTATTTGAA
This sequence comes from Dalotia coriaria, assembly GCF_025399875.1. NCBI lineage: Eukaryota > Metazoa > Arthropoda > Insecta > Coleoptera > Staphylinidae > Dalotia > Dalotia coriaria. Next base: position 3,817 of record NW_027047445.1, read on the forward strand.
CAGTTTTAACGATCTAAAATGCTTGAAAATGCTTATTTTATGGAAACAGCACGTTTTGAGAGCTTTAATCTGCGTTTTAACGCGTAAAACAGCATAAAACGACGAAATTTTTATTATTCGTTTTGTGAGAAACGCGTCTATTTGAACGATTTCAACGATCTAAAATGCTTGAAAATGCTTATTTAAGCAAAACAGCACGTTTTTGAGCTTTTAATCTGCGTTTTAACGCGTAAAACAGCATAAAACGACGAGAACATTATTCGTTTTTTATTAATATTGCGTCTATTTGAACGATTCAACGATCTAAAATGGTTGAAAATGCTATTTTAGCAAAACAGCACCGTTTTGAGCTTGTCTGCGTTTAACGCGAAAACGGTATAAAACGACGAATTTTTATTAATATTGCTTCTGTTACGAACGATTTCAACGATCTAAAATGCTTGAAAATGCTTGTAGCAAAACAGCACCGTTTTGAGCTTTTAATCTGCGTTTTTAACGCGTGGAAACAGCATAAACGACGAAATTTTTATTATTCGTTTTTTACTTTATTAATATTGCGTTTATTTGTGAACGATTTCAACGATCTAAAATGCTTGAAAATGCTTATTTTAGCAAAACAGCACGTTTTGAGCTATTCTGCACGTTTTAACGTGTAAAAACAGCATAAAACGACAGAAATTTTATTATTCGTTTTATTTTTGTGCGTCTATTTGAACGATTGCAATGAGTCTAAAATGCTTGAAAATGCTTATTTTTTAGCAAAACGAAAGATTTTGAGCTTTTAATCTGCGTTTTAACGCGTAAACAACGTGACGAAACTTTTACATTATTCTTTTTTTATTAATATTGCGTCTATTTGAACGATATCAACGATCTAAAAATGCTTGAAAATGCTTATTTTAGCAAAAACAGCACATTTTGAGAAAAGCTTTAATCTGCGTTTTTAACGCGTAAAACAGCACATAAAAACGACGAATTTTATTATTCGTTTTTTTGGTAATATTGCTTCTATTTGAGACTATTTCAACGATCTAAAATGCTTGAAAATGCTTATTTTAGCAAAACAGCGCACGTTTTGAGCTTTAATCTGCGTTTTTAACGCGTAAAACAGCATAAAACGACAGCTTATTATTCGTTTTTATTAATGTGCGTTTATTTGAACGATTTCAACGATCTAAAATGCTTGAAAATGCTTATTTTTAACAAAACAGCACGTTTTGAGCTTTAATCTGCGTTTTAACGTAAAACAGCATAAAAACGACGAAATTTTTTATTATTCGTTTTATTAGTGCGTCTATTTGAACGATTTCGACGATCTAAAATGCTTGAAAATGCTTATTTTAGCAAAACAACACGTTTGAGGAGCTTTTAATCTGCGTTTAACGCGTAAAACAACATAAAACGACGAATTTTTATTATTCGTTTTTATTAATATTATGCTTCTATTTGAACGATTTCAACGATCTAAAATGCTTGAAAATGCTTATTTTTAGCAAAACAGCACGTTTTGAGCTTTTAATCTGCGTTTTAACGCGTAAAACAGCTTTATAAAACGACAGAAATTTTTATTATTCGTTTTTATTAATGTGCGTCTATTTTGACGATTTCAACGATCTAAAATGCTTGAAAATGATTATTTTAGCAAAACAGCACGTTTTGGGCTTTTAATCTGCGTTTTAACGCGTAAAACAGCTTTTATAAAACGACAATTTTTTTATTATTCGTTTTTTGTATTATTAACTTCCCGAACGATTTCCAACTATCTAAAATGCTTGAAAATGCTTATTTTAGCAAAACAGCACGTTTGAGCTTTAATATACGTTTTAACGCGTAAAACAGCATAAAACGACGAATTTTTATTATTCGTTTTTATTAATATTGCGTCTATTTGAACGATTTCAACGATCTAAAATGCTTGAAAATGATTATTTTGCAAAACAGCACGTTTTGAGCTTTAATCTGCGTTTTAACGCGTAAAACAGCATAAAAACGACGAAATTTTTTATTATTCGTTTTTATTAATATTGCTTCTATTTGAACGATTTCAACGATCTAAATGCTTGAAAATGTTATTTTAGCAAAACAGCACGTTTTGAGCTTTTAATCTGCGTTTTAACGCGTAAAACAGCATAAAACGACAAATTTTTATTATTCTTTTTATTAATATTGCGTTCTATTTGAACGATTTCAACGATCTAAAATGCTTGAAAATGCTTATTTTGTCAAAAACAAACGTTTTTACTTTTTAAACTGCGTTTTAAGTAAAACCAAAAAAAACGACGTATTTTTATTATTCGTTTTTATTAATATTGCTTCTATTTTGAACGATTTCAACGTCTAAAATGCTTGAAAATGCTTATTTTTTTAAAAAAAGGGACGTTTTTTAGCTTTTTAAACTGCGTTTTTAAGCGTAAAACAGCATAAAAAAGACGAAATTTTTATTATTCGTTTTTTTTAATATTGCGTCTATTTGAACGATTTCAACGATCTAAAAAGCTTGAAAATGTTTATTTTAAAAACAGCTCGTTTTTAGCTTTTTTTGCGTTTTTTAAAGCGGGAAACAGCATAAAACGACGAATTTTTTTTTATTCGTTTTTTTTAATATTGCTTCTATTTGAACGGTTTTAACGATCTAAAATGCTTGAAAATGCTTATTTTTGCAAAACAGCACGTTTTGAGCTTTATTCTGGGTTTTCGCGTAAAATAACCCTAAAAAAGACGAAATTTTTTTTTATTTTTTTTTATTAATATTGCGTCTTTTGAACGATTTCAACGATTTAAAATGCTTGAAAAAGCTTATTTTAGTAAAACAGCACGTTTTGAGCTTTAATCTGCGTTTTAACGCGTAAAAAAAGCTTTTGCCCCGGGTTTTTTTATTCGGTTTTTTTTAACATTGCTTCTATTTGAACGATTTCCCAAACCCTCTAAAAAACGAAAATGCTTATTTTAGCAAAACAGCACGTTTTTTGCTTTTTAAACTGCGTTTTTAAAGCGTAAAACAGCATAAAAAAGACGGGTTTTTTTTTTTTCGTTTTTATTAATATTGCTTCTATTTGAACGATTTCAACGATCTAAAATGCTTGAAAATCTTATTTTTGCAAAACGCCGTTTTGAGTTTTATTCTGCGTTTTAACGCGTAAAAAAGGGATAAAAACGACGAAATTTTTTTTATTCGTTTTTTTTTTAATATTGCGTCTATTTGAACGTTTTAACGATCTAAAATGCTTGAAAATGCTTATTTTTAGCAAAACAGCACGTTTTTTACTTTAATCTGCGTTTTTTAAAACGTAAAACAGCATAAAATGACGAATTTTTTTTATTCGTTTTTTTTTAATATTGCTTCTATTTGAACGATTTCCCAAAGATCTAAAAAGCTTGAAAATGCTTATTTTTGCAAAACGGGACGTTTGAGCCAATCTGCGTTTTTTAAAGCGGGAAAACAACATAAAAAAGACGAAATTTTTTTTGTTCGTTTTTTTTTAATATTGCTTCTATTTGAACGATTTCAACGATCAAAATGCTTGAAAATGCTTATTTTTAGCAAAACAGACGTTTGAGCTTTAATCTGCTTTTAACGCGTAAAACAGCATAAAACGACAAATTTTTATTATTCGTTTTTTTTAATACCGTCTTTGGGGAAAGTTTCCCCAAAGTTTAAAAAGCTTGAAAATGCTTATTTTTTGCAAAACAGCGTTTTGAGCTTTTTAAACTCGTTTTTTCGCGTAAAACAAAAAACGCAAAATTTTTTTTTCGTTTTTTTAAAATTTTCTATTTGAACGATTTCAACGATCAAATGCGAAAATGCATTTTGCAAAACAGCACGTTTGAGCTTTTTAAACTCGTTTTTTAAAGCGTAAAACACATAAAACGACGAAATTTTTTTTATTTGTTTTTTTATTTAGCTCTATTTGAACGTTTTAACGATTTAAAATGCTTGAAAAAGCTTATTTTTTGAAAACAGCCCTTTTGAGCTTTAATCTCTTTTAAGCGTAAAACACATAAAAGACGAATTTTTATTATTCGGTTTTATTAAAGCTTTTTTGAACGTTTCAACCATCTAAAAAGCGAAAATGCTTATTTTAGCAAAAAAGCCCTTTTGAGCTTTAATCTGCGTTTTAACGCGTAAAACAGCAAAAAAAGACGAAATTTTTTTTTTCGTTTTTATTTAAAATTCTTCTATTTGAACGTTTTAACGATCTAAATGTTTAAAATGCTTATTTTGCAAAACAGCACGTTTTTAGTTTTTTTTCTGCGTTTTTAACCCTAAAACGGGATAAAAAAGACGGGAAATTTTTATTATTGTTTTTTTTAATATTGCGTCTATTTGAACGATTTCAACGATTTAAAATGCTTGAAAAAAATTTTTTAGTAAAAAGCCGTTTTGAGGGTTTAATCTGCGTTTTTTAAAGCGTAAAACAGCATAAAATGACGTTTTATTATTCGTTTTTTTTTAAATTGCTTTTTTGAACGATTTCAACATCTAAAAGCGAAAACTTATTTTAGCAAAACAGCACGTTTTTAGTTTTATTTTGCGTTTTTCCGTAAAAAGCATAAAACGACGAAATTTTTTTTATTCGTTTTTTTAATTTGCTCTATTTGAACTTTCAACGTTCTGCGAAAATGCTTTTTTTAGCAAAACAGCACGTTTTTAGAATCTGCGTTTTAACCTAAAAAAAGGGATAAAAGACGAAATTTTTATTATTGTTTTTTTAAAAATATTGGCCCATTTGAACGTTTTCCCATTAAAATGCTTGAAAATGCTTATTTTGAAAACGGGAGCTTTTTAAACCGTTTTTTAAAGCGGAAAACAGCATAAAAAAGGAAATTTTTTTTTATTTTTTTATTAATATTGCTCTTTTGAACGTTTAACGATTTAAAATGCTTGAAAATGCATTTTGTAAAACAGCCGTTTTTAGTTTAATCTGCGTTTAACGCGTAAAACGCATAAAAGACGAATTTTTTTTTATTCGGTTTTATTAAATTGCTTTTTTTGAACGATTTCCCATCAAAAAGCGAAAATGCTTATTTTTTTCAAAACAGCCGTTTTGAACTTTAATCTGCGTTTTTAAAGCGTAAAACACATAAAAAGCAATTTTTTTTTTTTGTTTTTTTTTAAATTTTTTCTATTTGAACGATTTCAACGATCTAAAATGCTTGAAAATGCTTTTTTTGCAAAACAGCCGTTTTGAGTTTTTTTTCGCGTTTTTTTAAAGCGTAAAACGGGATAAAACGGAAATTTTTTATTATTGTTTTTTATTAATATTGCGTCTATTTGAACGATTTCAACGATTTAAAATGCTTGAAAATGATTTTAGTAAAAACAGCACGTTTTGGCTTTAATCTGCGTTTTAACGCGTAAAACACATAAAATGCAATTTTTATTATTCGTTTTTTTTTAAATTGCTTCTTTTGAACGATTTCAACATCTAAAAGCGAAAATCTTATTTTAAAAACAGCCGTTTGAGTTTTAACTGCGTTTTAACGCGTAAAACGCATAAAACGACGAAATTTTTTTTTTCGTTTTTATTAATATTGCTCTATTTGAACGATTTCAACGTCTAAAATGCTTGAAAATGCATTTTAGCAAAAACAGCACGTTTGATTTAATCTGCGTTTTTAAAGCGTAAAAAAACCCTAAAAGACGAAATTTTTTTTTTATTCGTTTTATTAATTTGCTTTTATTTAACGTTTCAACGATTAAAATGCTTGAAAATGCTTATTTTAGAAAAAGCACGTTTGAGCTTTTTAATCTGCGTTTTAACGCGCGCCCAAAAGACGAAATTTTTATTTTCGTTTTTTATTAAATTTCTTCTATTTGAACGATTTCAACGATCTAAAATGGAAAAACATTTTAGCAAAACAGCCGTTTGAGTTTAATCTGCGTTTTAACGCGTAAAACCAAAAAAAGACGAAATTTTTTTTTATTCGTTTTATTAATTGCGTTTTTGAACATTTCAACAAACTAAAATGCTTGAAAATCTTATTTTACAAAACAACCTTTTAGCTAAACGCTTTTTTTCGGAAAAAATAAAAACGTTTTTTTTTTTTTCGTTTTTAAATTTCCATTTAAGTTTCAAAATCTAAAATTTTTAAAAAAACTTTTTTAGCAAAAAAGCGTTTTAGCTTTTCGCTTTTTTTCGCGTAAAACTCGCGAAATTTTTTTTTTCGTTTTTAAAAGGGGTTATTTAACGTTTAACGCTAAAAGTTAAAAGCATTTTTAAAAAGGGTTTATTTTCTCTTTTAACGGAAAAAAAAAAAACGAAATTTTTTTACGTTTTTTTTTTTTTATTTGAAAGTTTAAGCTAAAGGGTTAAAAGCATTTTAAAACGATTTTTTTTTAATTTTTTTTAACGGTAAAAAAGTAAAAAGACGAATTTTTTTTTTTGAAACTTGCTTTTCGTTTCCCGTAAAAAACTTAAAAACATTTTAAAAAACCCTTTTTTAATCTTTTTTAACGGTAAAAAACTAAAAAAAAATTTTTTTTAACATTTTTTTTTCTCTTTTAACACACGCAAAAGGAAAATTTTTTTTACCCAAAAAAATTTTGGTTTTAATTTTCGTTTTTTAAAGCTAAAAAAAAAGAAGGAAAATTTTTTTTTTTATTTTTTTAATTCTTTTAACGAAACAAATTTGGGGAAAAAATTTTTTTTGGGTAATTTTGAGCTTTAAATTTTTTCCCCCTAAAAAAAAAAAATTTTTTTTTTTTTTTTGGGGTTTTTAAAAAATAAAAGTAACCCCAAAAATATTTTTTTTTTTGCGTTTTAACGGTAAAAAGTTTTTAAAAAGCTATTTTTTTTTTTTTCGTTTTTTATTTAAAATTTCCTTTTAACGTTAACGATTAAAAAAGCGAAATTTTATTTTCGAAAAACAGCACGTTTTGAGTTTTAATCTGCGTTTAACGCGTAAAACGGCATAAAACGACGAAATTTTTATTATTCGTTTTTATTAATATTGCGTCTATTTGAACATTTCAACGATCTAAAATGCTTGAAAATGCTTATTTTAGCAAAACAGCACGTTTTGAGCTTTAATCTGCGTTTTAACGCGTAAAACAGCATAAAAATGACGAATTTTTATTATTCGTTTTTATTAATATTGCTTCTATTTGAACGATTTCAACGATCTAAAATGCTTGAAAATGCTTATTTTAGCAAAACAGCACGTTTTGAGCTTTAATCTGCGTTTTAACGCGTAAAACAGCATAAAACGACGAAATTACATTATTCGTTTTTTATTAATATTGCTTCTATTTGAACGATTTCAACGATCAAATGCTTGAAAATGCTTATTTTAGCAAAACAGCACGTTTGAGCTTTAATCTGCGTTTTAACGCGTAAAACAGCATAAAACGACGAATTTTTATTATTCGTTTTATTAATATTGCGTTCTATTTGAACGATTTCAACGATCTAAAATGCTTGAAAATGCTTATTTTAGCAAAACAGACGTTTTGAGCTTTAATCTGCGTTTTAACGCGTAAAACAACATAAAACGACGAATTTTTATTATTCGTTTTATTAATATTGCTTCTATTTGAACGATTTCAACGATCTAAAATGCTTGAAAATCTTATTTTAGCAAAAGCACGTTTTGAGCTTTAATCTGCGTTTAACGCGTAAAACAGCATAAAACGACGATTTTTATTATTCGTTTTTATTAATATTGCGTCTATTTGAACGATTTCAACGATCTAAAATGCTTGAAATACTTATTTTAGCAAAACAGCACGTTTGAGCTTTAATCTGCGTTTTAACGCGTAAAACATAAAACGACGTTTATTATTCGTTTTTATTAATATTGCTTCTATTTGAACGATTTCAACGATCTAAAATGCTGAAAATGCTTATTTTGCAAAACACGTTTGACGTTTTGAGCTTAATTCGCGTTTTAACGCGAAAAACAGCATAAAACGACGAAATTTTTATTATTCGTTTTGCCATTATTGCGTCTATTTGAACGATTTCAACGATCTAAAATGCTTGAAAATGCTTATTTTAGCAAAACAGCACGTTTTGAGCTTTAATCTGCGTTTAACGCGCAAAACAGCATAAAAACGACGAAATTTTTACATTCGTTTTATTAATATTGCTTCTATTTGAACGATTTCAACGATCTAAAATGCTTGAAAATGCTTATTTTATCAAAAACAGCACGTTTTGAGCTTTAATCTGCGTTTTAACGCGTAAAACAGCATATAAACGACGAAATCTTTATTATTCGTTTTTACAATATTGCGCCTATTTGAACGATTTCAACGACCTAAAAATGCTTTAAAATGCTTATTTTAGCAAAACAGCACGTTTTTGAGCTTTATTCTGCGTTTTAACGCGTAAAAACAGCATAAAAAACGACGAAATTTTTATTATTCGTTTTATTAATACGTTTATTTCTGAACGATTTCAACGATCTAAAATGCCGGAAAATGCTTATTTTAGCAAAACAGCACGTTTTGAGCTTTAATCTGCGTTTTAACGCGTTATACAGCATAAAAACGACGAATTTTTATTATTCGTTTTTATTAATAATATTGCGTCTATTTTGAACGTGATTTCCCAACGATCTAAAATGCTTGAAAATGCTTATTTTAGCAAAAAAACAGCACGTTTTGAGCTAATCTGCGTTTTAACGCGTAAAACAGCATAAAAAACGACGAAATTTTATTATTCGTTTTATTAATATTGCGTCTATTTAAATCGATTTCAACGATCTAAAATGCCGAGAATGCTTATTTTAAAGCAAAAACAGCACGTTTTGAGCTTTAATTCGCGTTTTAACGCGAAAAACAGCATAAAACGACGAATTTTTTATTATTCGTTTTTTATTAATATTGTTTCTATTTTAAACGATTTCAACGATCTAAAATGCTTGAAATGCTTATTTAAAGCAAAAACAGCACGTTTTGAGCTTAACGTTTTAACGCGTAAAACAGCACAAAAAACGACGAAATTTTTATTATTCGTTTTTGTCAATATTGCGTCTAATTGAACGATTTCAACGATCTAAAATGTTTAAAATGCTTATTTTAGCAAAACAGCACGTTTTGAGCTTTAATCTGCCCTTTTAACGCGTAAAACAGCATAAAACGACAATTTTTTTTATTCGTTTTTATTAATATTGCTTCTATTTGAACGATTTTAACGATCTAAAATGCTTGAAAATGCTTATTTTAGCAAAACAGCACGTTTTGAGGGTTTAATCTGCGTTTTAACGCGTAAAACAGCATAAAACGACGAAATTTTTTATTATTCGTTTTTATTAATATTGCGTCTATTTGAACGATGTCAACGATCAAAATGCTGAAATGCTTATTTTAGCAAAACAGCACGTTTTGAGCTTTAATCTGCGTTTTTAAAGCGTAAAACAGCATAAAACGACGAATTTTTTATTATTCGTTTTTATTAATATTGCTTCAATTTGAACATTTCAACGATCAAAATGCTTGAAAATGCTTATTTTAGCAAAACAGCACGTTTTTAGCTTTAATCGCGTTTTACGCGTAAAACAGCATAAAACGACGAATTTTTTATTATTCGTTTTTTTTAATGTGCGTCTATTTGAACGATTTCAACGATCTAAATGCTGAAAATGCTAATTTTTGCAAAAACAGCGTTTTGAGCTTTAATCTGCCCTTTTAACGCGTAAACAGCATAAAACGACGAAATTTTATTATTCGTTTTTTTTTTAATATTGCGTCTATTTGAACGATTTCACGACCTAAAATGCTTGAAAATGCTTATTTTAGCAAAACAGCACGTTTTGAGCTTTTTAAACTGCTTTGGTAAAAAGCATAAAAAAGACGAATTTTTATTATTCGTTTTTATTTATTCTTTATTTGAACATTTCAACGTCTAAAAAGCTTTTAAAATGCTTTTTAAGCAAAAAAGCACGTTTTGAGCTTTTTCTGCGTTTTAACGCGTAAAACACATAAAACGAGAATTTTATTATTCGTTTTTTTTTAAATTTCTTTTTATTTGAACGATTTCAACGATCTAAAATGCTTGAAAATGCTTATTTTAGCAAAACAGCAGTTTTTGGGTTTAATCGCGTTTTAACGTAAACGCATAAAACGACGAATTTTTTTATTCGTTTTTATTAATATTGCGTCTTTAAAGAAAAGATTAAATGCTTTAAAATGCTTATTTTAAAAACGCACGTTTTGAGCTTTAATTGGTTTAACGCGTAAAACAGCATAAAAAAGACGAAATTTTATTATTCGTTTTTATTAATAATGCGTCTATTTGAACGACTAAAATGCGAAAATATTTTTTTTAGCAAAACGCACGTTTTGGCTTTTAATTTCTTTTAACGCGTAAAAACATAAAACGACGAAATTTTTATTATTCGTTTTATTTATTGCTCTATTTGAACGATTTCAACGACCTAAAAGCGAAAATGCTTATTTTGCAAAAAACCCTTTTGAGCTTTATTTTGCGTTTTACGCGTCGCATAAAAAGACGGGTAATTATTCGTTTTTTTTTTTATTGCGCTTTTGAACGATTTCAACGATCTAAAATGCGAAAATGATTTTAGCAAAACAGCACGTTTTGAGCTTTTAAACTGCGTTTTTAAAGCGTAAAACAGCATAAAACGACGAATTTTTTTTATTATTGTTTTTTTTTTATTGCTTCTTTTGAACGATTTCAACGATCTAAAATGCGAAAATGCTTATTTTTGCAAAAAAGGGGCTTTAATCGCGTTTTAACGCGTAAAACAGCATAAAAAAAAACAAAACCGCAAAAATTTTTAAAATTTTTTTTCCCCCTTTTGGGTTTAATTTTTTAAAAAAAAAAAAAAAAAAAAAAAAAAAAAAAATTTTTTTTTTTTTTTTTTTTTTTTTTTTTTTTTTTTTTGCGTCCTTTTTTTTTGAACGATTTTTTCAACGATCTAAAATTTTTTCTTTTTTGGGAAAAAAATTTTTTTTTTTGGGGGGTTTTTTTTAAAAACCCAAAAAAAAAAAAAAAGCATTTCTTTTTGAAAAAACTTTTTTTTTTAATTTTCTTTTTTTTTTTTTCCCGGGGTTTTAAACGGGGGGGTTTTTAAAAAAAA
>NW_027047446.1:0-14858 GCF_025399875.1 Dalotia coriaria
TTTTAGCAAAACAGCACGTTTTGATCTTTAATCTGCGTTTTTTAAAGCGTAAAAAACCCCATAAAAGACGAATTTTTTTTATTTTCCCTTTTATTAATATTGCTTCTATTTGAAAGATTTTTTAAAGATCTAAAATGTTTAAAACTTATTTTAAAAAACAGCACGTTTTGAGCTTTTAATCTGCGTTTTAACGCGTAAAACAACATAAAAAAGGCGAAATTTTTTTTTTTTCGTTTTTATTAATATTGCGTCTTTTGAACGATTTCAACGATCTTCTTGAAAATGCTTATTTTGAAAACAGCACATTTTGAGCTTTAACCTGCGTTTTAACGCGTAAAAAAGCATAAAAAAAGGCGAAATTTTTATTATTCGTTTTATTAATATTGCGTCTTTTGAACGATTTTAACGTCTAAAATGCTTGTAAATGCTTATTTTTTTGTAAAACAGCACGTTTTGGAAGGGTTTAATCTGCGTTTTTAAAACTAAAAAAACATAAAAAAGACGAATTTTTTTTTATTCGTTTTTATTAATATTTCTTTTGAACGATTTCCCCGATCTAAAATGCTTGAAAAAGCTTATTTTAGCAAAAAAGCACGTTTTTAGCCAATCTGCGTTTTTAACGCGTAAAACAGCATAAAAAAGACGAAATTTTTTTTTATTCGTTTTTTTTTTTAAAAATTGCGTCTTTTGAACGGTTTCAACGATCTAAAATGCTTGAAAATGCTTATTTTAGCAAAACAAACCCCTTTTGAGCTTTTTAAACCGTTTTAACGCGTAAAACAGCATAAAACGACGAATTTTTATTATTCGTTTTTTTTTTAATATTGCTTCCCTTTGAACGATTTCAACGATCTAAAATGCTTGAAAATGTTTTTTTTAGCAAAACAGCCTTTTTTAGCGAATCTGCGTTTTTTAAAGCGTAAAACAGCATAAAAAAGACGAATTTTTTTTTATTCGTTTTTATTAATATTGCGTCCGGGGAAAAATTTCAACGATCTTGGGGAAAATCTACGTTTTAACGCGTAAAACAGCATAAAACGACAAAATTTTTTTTTTTTCAATTTTTTTTTAATATTGCGTCTTTTGAAAGATTTCCCCGATCTAAATGCGAAAATGCTTATTTTAGCAAAACCCGCACGTTTTGGCTTTAATCTGCGTTTTTAACCCCGTAAAACAACAAAAAAGACGAAATTTTTTTTATTCGTTTTTTTTAATAATTCGTCTATTTGGGAAAGTTTCCCCGATCTAAAATGCTTGAAAAAGCTTATTTTAGTAAAACAGCCGTTTTGAACTTTAATCCCGTTTTAACGCGTAAAACAATAAAAAAGGCGAAATTTTTATTATTCGTTTTTTTTTAATTTGCGTCTTTTGAACGTTTCAACGATCTAAAATGTAAATTTTTATTTTAGCAAAACAGCACGTTTTGGGGTTTATTCTGCGTTTTTAAAGCGTAAAACGCATAAAAAAGACGGGGAAAATTATTCGTTTTTATTTTTTTTGCGTCTTTTGAACGATTTCAACGATCTAAAATGCTTGAAAATGCTTATTTTAGCAAAACAGCACGTTTTTAGCGAAACCCGTTTTAACGCGTAAAAAAAACCTTTTAAAAAAGAGGAATTTTGATTATTCGTTTTTTATTAATATTGCTTCCCATTTGGACGATTTCAACGTCTAAAATGCTTGAAAATGCTTATTTTAGCCAAAAAAGGGATTTGGGGGTTTTTAAACTGCCCTTTTAACGCGTAAAACAACATAAAAAAGGCGTTTTTTTTTTATTCGTTTTTTTTTTAATATTGCCCTCTTTGAACGTTTTTCCCTCTAAAATGCTTGAAAATGCTTTTTGAAAAAAGGGGTTTTACTTTTAATCTGCGTTTTTAAAGCGTAAAACAGCATAAAACGACGAATTTTTTATTCGATTTTTTTTTAATATTGCTTCTTTTGAACGATTTCCCCGATCCTTCTTGAAAATGCTTATTTTAGCAAAACAGCACGTTTTGAGCTTTATTCTGCGTTTTTAAAGCGTAAAAAAAAAAAAACGACGAAATTTTTTTTATTCGTTTTTTTTAATATTGCGTCTTTTGGAAATTTTTTCAACGTCTAAAACGCGAAAAAGCTTATTTTAGCAAAAAAGCACGTTGAGCTTTAATCTGCGTTTTAACGCGTAAAAAAACCCCTTTTTAAAAAAGACCGAATTTTTTTTTATCCGTTTTTTTTTAATATTGCTTCTATTTGAAACGATTTCCAACGATCTTCTTGAAAATGCTTATTTTAGCAAAACAGCACGTTTTGAGCTTTTTAAACTACGTTTTAACGCTAAAACAACATAAAAAAGACGAAATTTTTTTTTTCGTTTTTTATTAATATTTTTCTTCTATTTGAACGGTTTTAACGATCTAAAAAGCTTGAAAATGCTTATTTTGTAGCAAAACAGCACGTTTTTGAGCTTTAATCTGCGTTTTAACGCGTAAACAGCATAAAAACGACGAATTTTTTATTATTCGTTTTATTAATATTGCTTCATTTGAACGATTTCAAACGGACTAAAAAATGCTGAAAAATGCGTTTATTTTAAAGCAAAAACAGCACGTTTTGAGCTTTTAATCTGCGTTTTAACGCGTAAACAGCATAAAAAACGACGCACTTTATTATTCGTTTTTTATTAATATTGCTTCTATTTGAACGATTTCAACGATCTAAAATGCTGAAAAATGCTTATTTTAACAAAACAGCACGTTTTGCTTTAATCTGCGTTTTAACGCGTAAAACAGCATAAAAACGACGAAATTTTATTATCGTTTTTATTTTTATTGCGTCTATTTGAAAAGATTTCAACGATCTAAAATGCTTGAAAATGCTTATTTTAGCAAAACAGCGTTTTGAGCTTTAATCTGTGTTTTAACGCGTAAACAGCATAAAAAACGACGAAATTTTTTGTATTATTCGTTTTTATTAATATTGCTTCTATTTGAACGATTTCAAATGATCTAAAATGCTTGAAAATGCTTATTTTATGCAAAATAGCACGTTTTGAGCTTTTAATCTGCGCGTTTTAACGCGTAAAATAAAGCATAAAAACGACGCAATTTTTTATTATTCGTTTTATTAATATTGCGTCTATTTGAACGATTTCAAAGATCTAAAATGCTTGAAAATGCTTAGTTTTAGCAAAACAGCACGTTTTGAGCTTTAACTGCGTTTTAACGCGTAAACAGCATAAAAACGACGAATTTTTTATTATTATTCGTTTTTTATTATTATTGTTTATTTGAACGATTTCAACGATCTTAAAAATGCTTGAAATGCTTTATTTTAGCAAAACAGTATCGTTTTGAGTTTTAATCTGCGTTTTAACTTAAAACAGCATAAAACGACGAAATTTTGCTATTCGTTTTATCATTATTGCGTCTATTTGAACGATTTCAACGATCTAAAATGCTTGAAAATGCTTTTATTTTAGCAAAACAGCACAATGTTTTGAGCTTTATTCCCCAAGCTGCGTAAAAACAGCATAAAAAACGACGAAATTTTTATTATCTGTTTTTATTTTACAACATTTGAACGATTTCAACGATCTAAAATGCTTGAAAATGCTTATTTTAGCAAAAACAGCACGTTTTATTTTAATCTGCGTTTTAACGCGTAAAACAGCATAAAAACGACGAATTTTTATTATTCGTTTTTATTAATATTGCTTCTATTTGAACGATTTCAACGATCTAAATGCTTTGAAAATGCTTATTTTAGCAAACAGCACGTTTTGAGCTTTTAATCTGCGTTTTAACGCGTAAACAGCATAAAAACGTGACGAAATTTCGCCATTCGTTTTTATTAATATTGCGTCTATTTGAACGATTTCAACGATCTAAAATGCTTGAAAATGCTGGCCTAGCAAAACAGCACGTTTGAGTTTATCTGCGTTTTAACGCGTAAAACAGCATAAAACGACGAAATTTTATTATTCGTTTTATTTTATTGCGTCTATTTTGAACGATTTCCAACGATCTAAAATGCTTGCAGTGCTTATTTTAGCAAAAACAGCACGTTTTGAGCATTAATCTGCGTTTTAACGCGTAAAACAGCATAAAAAAACGAATTTGTACCCTTTTATTATCTGCTTTGCCAATAATATTGCGTCTATTTGAACGGCGATTTCCCAACGATCTAAAAAATGCTTGAAAAATGCTTATTTTGTAGCAAAACAGTACGTTTTACTTTATTTCCGGCGTTTAACGCGTAAAATGCGTAAAAACGACGAAATTTTTATTATTCGTTTTATTTTTATTGCGTCTATTTGAACGTGATTTCCAATGATCTAAAATGCTTGAAAATGCGACAGCTAAAACAGCACGTTTTGAGTTTTAATCTGCGTTTTTTGCGTAAACAGCATAAAAACGGACGAAATTTTTATTATTCCGTTTTTATTAATATTGCGTCCATTTGAAACGATTTCAACGATCTAAAAATGTTTGAAAATGCTTATTTTAGTAAAACAGCACGTTTTGAGCTTTAATCTGCGTTTTAACGCGCAAAACAGCATAAAAACGACGAATTTTTTGCCCGCCAGCTAATATTGCTTCTATTTGAACGATTTCAACGATCTGCCGCTGGAAAATGCTTATTTTAGCAAAACAGCACGTTTTGAGTTTTAATCTGCGTTTTAACGCGTAAAACAGCATAAAACGACGAATTTTTATTATTCGTTTTTGCCAATATTATTTCTATTTGAACGATTTCAACGATCTAAAACGTTTTAAAAATGCTTTATTTTAGCAAAACAGCACGTTTTGAGTTTTAATCTGCGTTTTAACGCGCAAAACATACAAAACCACGAAATTTTTATTATTCGTTTTAATTAATATTGCGGCCCATTTGTAAACGATCTCAACGATCTAAAATGCTTGAAAAATGCTTATATTTTAAAGCAAAACAGCACGTTTTGAGTTTTCAACCGCGCTACGCGCAAAAACAAGTGGCTAAAAAACGACGAAATTTTATTATTCGTTTTAATTAATATTGCGTCTATTTGAACGATTTCAATGATCTAAAATGCTTGGAAAATGCTGGCCTTTGAAGCAAAACAACAGCACGTTTGAGCTTTATTCTGCGTTTTCACCGCGCAAAACAGCATAAAAAACGACGAAATTTTTATTATTCGTTTTTATTTTATTGCGTCTATTTGAACGATTTCAACGATCTAAAATGCTTGAAAATGTTTTTTAGCAAAAAACAAAGTTAATGTTTTGAGCTTTAATCTGCGTTTTAACGCGCGTAAAACAGCATAAAAAAACGACGAATTTTTATTATTCGTTTTTATTAATACGTTCTATTTGACCGATTTCAACGATCTAAAAATGCTTGAAAATGTTTATTTTGTGCGCAAAACAGCACGTTTTGAGCTTTAATCTGCGTTTTAACGCGTAAAACAGTATAAAAACGTGACGAAATTTTATTATTCGTTTTTATTAATATTGCGTCTATTTGAACGATTTCAACGATCTAAAATGCTTGAAAATGCTTATTTTAGCAAAACAGCACGTTTTTGTTTCTATTCTGCGCGTTTTAACGCGTAAACAGCATAAAACGACGAAATTTTATTATTCGTTTTTATTTTTATTGCGTCTATTTGAACGATTTCAATGATCTAAAATGCTTGAAAAATGTTACCTTAGCAAAACAGCACGTTTTGAGCTTTAATCTGCGTTGCGCGTAAAATGCCATAAAACGACGAATTTTTATTATTCGTTTTTATTAATATTGCTTCTATTTGAACGATTTCAATGATCTAAAAATGCTTGAAAATGCTTATTTTAGCAAAACAGCACGTTTTGAGCTTAATCTGCGTTTTAACGCGTAAAACAGCATAAAACGTGACGAAATTTTTATTATTCGTTTTTATTAATATTGCGTCCATTTGAACGATTTCAACGATCTAAAAAATGCTTGAAAATGCTTATTTCAGCAAAACAGCACGTTTTTGAGTTTTAATCTGCGTTTCTTTAACGCGTAAAAACAGCATAAAAACGACGAATTTTATTATCTGTTTTTATTAATAATATTGTTTCTATTTGAACGATTTCAACGATCTAAAATGCTTGAAAATGCTTATTTTAGCAAAACAGCACGTTTTTGAGCTTTACCTCCCTGCAGCTTTAACGCGCGTAAAACAGCATAAAAACGACGAAAATTTTTATTATTCGTTTTTTATTAATATTGCGTCTATTTTAAACCATTTCAACGACTTAAAATGTTTTTGAAAAATGCTTTCATTTTAGCAAACAGTACGATTTGAGCTTTATTCTGCGTTTTAACGCGTAAAACAGCATAAAAAACGACGAAATTTTTATTATTCGTTTTTATTTTATTGCGTCTATTTGAACGATTTCAATGATCTAAAATGCTTGAAAATGCTTATTTTAGCAAAACAGCACGTTTTGAGCTTTAATCTGCGGCGTTTTAACGCGTAAAACAGCATAAAAACGACGAAATTTTTATTATTCGTTTTTATTAATATTGCGTCCATTTGAACGATTTCAACGATCTAAAAATGCTTCTGAAAATGCTTATTTTAGTAAAACAGCATCGCGTTTTGAGTTTAATCTGCGTTTTTAACGCTAAAACAGCAGCAAAAACGACGAATTTTTATTATCTTTTTATTACGTTTCTATTTGGAACGATTTCAACGATCTAAAATGCTTGAAAATGCTTTTATTTTAGCAAAACAGCACGTTTTTTGAGCTTTTAATCTGCGTTTTAACGTAAGTGTAAACAGCATAAAACGTGACGAATTTTTATTATTCAGTTTTATTAATATTGCATCTATTTGAAACGATTTCAACGATCTAAAATGTTTGAAAATGCTTATTTTAGCAAACAGCATCGTTTTGAGTTTTAATCTGCGTTTTAACGCGTAAAACAGGCTGTAAAAAACGACGAAATTTCTATTATTCGTTTTAATTACTATTGCGTCTATTTGAACGATTTCAACGATCTAAAATGCTTGAAAATGCTTATTTTAGCAAAATGCACGTTTTGAGTTTTAATCTGCGTTTTAACGCGTAAACAGCATAAAAAACGTGACGAAATTTTTATTATTCGTTTTTAATTACTGCTGCGTCTTATTTGAACGTGATTTCCAATGATCTAAAAATGCTTGAAAAATGCTTATTTTAGCAAATGTTAATGTTTTGAGTTTACTGCGTTTTAACGCGTAAAAACAGCATAAAAACGACGAAATTTTTATTATTCGTTTTTATTTTATTGCGTCTATTTGAACGATTTCCCAACGATCTAAAATGCTTGAAAATGCTAATTTTAGCAAAAACAAAATGTTTTGAGTTTTAATCGCGCTTTAACGCGCAAAACAGCATAAAAACGACGAATTTTTTATTATCTGCTTTTTATTAATATTGCTTCTATTTGAACGATTTCAACGATCTAAAATGCTTCTGAAAATGCTTATTTTAGCAAAACAGCACGTTTTGAGCTTTAATCTGCGTTTTAACGCGTAAAACAGCATAAAAACGACGAAATTTTTATTATTCGTTTTTATTAATATTGCGTCCATTTGAAACGTGATTTCAACGATCTAAAATGCTTGAAAATGCTTATTTTAGCAAAACAGCACGTTTTGAGTTTTAATCTGCGTTTAACGCGCGTAAAACAGCATAAAAACGACGAATTTTTATTATTCGTTTTTTATTAATATTGCTTCTATTTGAACGATTTCCAACGATCTAAAATGCTGAAAATGCTTATTTTAAATGCAGCACGTTTTGAGTTTAATCTGCGTTTTAACGCGTAAAACAGCATAAAAAACGACGAATTTTTTATTATTCGTTTTTATTAATATTGCTTCTATTTGAACGATTTCAACGATCTAAAAATAGAAAATGCTTATTTTGCAGCAAAACAGCACGTTTTGAGTTTCTTTAATCTGCGTTTTAACGCGTAAAACAGCATAAAACGACGAATTTTTATTATTCGTTTTTATTAATATTGCGTCTATTTGAACGATTTCAACGATCTAAAATGCTTGAAAATGCTTATTTTAGCAAAACAGCCCTTTTTGAGTTTTTAATCTGCGTTTTAACGTAAACAGAAAGCATAAAAACGATTTAAATTTTCTATTATTCGTTTTTATTAATATTGCTCTATTTGAACGATTTCAACGATCTAAAATTTTGAAAAATGCTTATTTAAGCAAAACAGCACGTTTGAGCTTTTATTCTGCGTTTAACGCGTAAAACAGCATAAAAAACGACGAAAATTTTTATTATTCGTTTTTTATTTTATTGCGCTCATTTTGGAACGATTTCAACGATCTAAAATGCTTGAAAATGCTAATTTAAAGCAAAACAGCGCACGTTTTGAAATAATCTGCGCTTCTTTAACGCGTAAAACAGCATAAAAACGATGAATTTTTATTGGCTACCTCGTTTTTATTAATATTGCTTCTCGATTTGAACGATTTCAACGATCTAAAAATGCTTGAAAATGCTTATTTTACAAAAACAGCACGTTTTAATCTGCGTTTTAACGTAAAACAGCATAAAAAACGACGAATTTTTATTATTCGTTTTTATTAATATCGCGCCTATTTGAACGATTTCAACGATCTAAAATGCTTGAAAAATGCTTATTTTAACAAAACAGCACGTTTTGAAAGCTTTAATTTTGCGCTTTAACGTAAACAGCATAAAAAACGGTCATACCTTATTATCTGTTTTATTAATATTGCTCTATTTGGAACGATTTCAACGATTCAAAAATGCTTGAAAAATGCTTTATTTTAGCAAAACAGCACGTTTTGAGCTTTACTCTGTTTTAACGCGTAAAACAGCATAAAAACGACGAAATTTTATTATCCCCTCACCCTCACCATCCTGTCCAACCAACCCTATTTTAGCAAACAGCACGTTTTGAGTTTTAATCTCGTTTTAACGCGTAAACAGCATAAAAACGACGAATTTTTATTATTCCGTTTTTATTAATATTGCGTCTTATTTGAACGATTTCAACGATCTAAAATGCTTCGCTTGAAAATGCTTATTTTAGCAAAACAGCACGTTTTGAGCTTTTAATCTGCGTTTTAACGCGTAAAAGCATAAAAACGCGACGAATTTTTTATTATTCCGTTTTTATTAATATTGCGTCTATTTGAACGTGATTTCAACGATCTAAAAATGCTTGAAAATGCTTTATTTTAGCAAAACAGCACGTTTTGAGAGGTTTATTCTGCGTTTTAACGCGTAAAACAGCATAAAACGACAAAATTTTTATTATTCGTTTTATATTTTATTGCCTATTTGAACGATTTCAACGATCTAAAAATGCTTGAAAATGCTTATTTTAGCAAAACAGCACGTTTTGAGTTTTTAACTGCGTTTTAACGCGTAAAACAGCATAAAACGACGAATTTTTATTATTCGTTTTTATTAATATTGTTTCTATTTGAACGATTTTAACAATCTAAAATGCTTGAAAAATGCTTACGATTTTAGCAAAACAGCACGTTTTGAGCTTTAATCTGCGGCTTCTAACGCGTAAAAACAGCATAAAAACGACGAAATTTTTATTATTCGTTTTTATTAATAATATTGCGTCTATTGGGAACGATTTCAACGATCTAAAATGTTTGAAAATGCTTTATTTTAGCAAAACAGCACGTTTTGATTTTCTTAATCTGCGTTTTAACGCAAAACAGCATAAAACGTGACGAATTTTTATTATTCGTTTTTATTAATACGTTTCTATTTGAAAGATTTCAACGATCTGCACGCTTGAAAATGCTTATTTTGTAGCAAAACAGCACGTTCTTCAGCTTTAATCTGCGTTTTAGCGGTGCTGTTAAAAACGACAATTTTTTATTATTCCGATTTTTATTAATATTGTTTATTTGAACGATTTCAACGATCTAAAATGCTTGAAAATTATTTTAGCAAAACAGCACGTTTTGAGCTTTTAATCTGCGTTTTAACGCGTAAAATGCAGCATAAAACGACGAAATTTTTTATTATTCGTTTTTATTAATATTGCGTCTATTTGGAAATCGATTTCAACGATCTAAAATGCTTGAAAATGCTTATTTTAGCAAAACAACAGCACATTTTGGCTTTATTCTGCGTTTTAACGTAAAACAGCATAAAAATGACGAAATTTTTATTATTCGTTTTTTATTTTATTGCGTCTATCGAAGGGATTTCCAACGATCTAAAATGCTTGAAAATGTTTATTTTAAAGCAAAACAGCACGTTTTGAGCTTTTTAATCTGCGTTTTAACGCGTAAAACAGCATAAAACGACGAATTTTTATTATTCGTTTTATTAATATTGCTTCTCTATTTGAACGATTTCAACGATCTAAAATGCTTGAAAATGCTTTTTCTATATTTTAAAGCAAAACAGTTAATGTTTTGAGTTTTAATCTCGTTTTAACGCGTAAAAATAAGTATAAAAACGACGGTGAAATTTCTATTATTCGTTTTATTAATATTGCGCCTATTTCCGAACGATTTCAACGTGATCTAAAATGCTTGAAAATGCTTTGTTTATAAAACAGCACGTTTTGAGCTTTATTCTGCGTTTTAACGCGTAAAAACAGCATAAAACCGACGAAATTCTTTTTATTATTCGTTTTTTATTTTATTGCGTCTATTTTGAACATTTCAACATCTAAATGCTTGAAAATGCTTTATTTTGCTAAAACAGCACGTTTTGAGTTTAATCTGCGTTTTAACGCGTGCAAAACAGCATAAAAACGACGAAAATTTTTATTATCTGTTTTTATTAATATTGCGTCCATTTGAACAATTTCAACGATCTAAAATGCTTGAAAAATGCTTATTTTAAAGCAAAACAGCACGTTTTGAGCTTTAATCTGCGTTTTAACGCGTAAACAGCATAAAACGACGAATTTCTTTTTTTATTATTCGTTTTTTATTAATATTGTTTCTATTTGAACGATTTCAAATCGATCTAAAATGCTTGAAAATGCTTATTTTAGCAAAACAGCACGTTTTGAGCGCTTTAACGCGTTTTTAAGTAAAACAGCATAAAAAACGGTGAATTTTATTATTCGTTTTATTAATATTTTCTCATTTCTTTGAACGATTTCAACGATCTAAAAATGCTTGAAAATGCTTTATATTTTAGCAAAATGTTATGCTTTAGCTTTAATCTGCGTTTTACCCTGCAAAATACATAAAAACGACGAATTTTTATTATTCGTTTTTATTAATATTATACCTTATTTGAACGATTTCCAACGACTTAAAAATGCTTGAAAAATGCTATTTTGTGCTAAAACAAAGCACGTTTTGAGCTTTATTCGCGTTTTAACGCGTAAACAGCATAAAAACGACTATTTGTTCTTTTATATTCGTTTTGCTTTATTGCGTCTATTTGAGCGATTTCAACGATCTAAGTCGCTTATTTTGTAGCAAAACAGCACGTTTTGAGTTTTTAATCTGCGTTTTAACGGCGTAAACAGCATAAAACACGAATTTTATTATTCGATTTTATTAATATTGTCATTTGAACGATTTCAACGATCTAAAATGCTTCAAAATGCTTATTTTAGCAAAACAGCATGTTTTGAGCTTCTCTTTAACGTGCTTTAACGCGTAAAACAGCATAAAAACGACGAAATTCTTATTATTCGTTTTATTAATATTGCGTCTATTTGAACGATTTCAACGATCTAAAATGCGTTTCGGAAGCTTATTTTAGCAAAATACAATATTTGGGCTTTATTCTGCGTTTTAACGCGTAAAACAGCATAAAAACGACGAAATTTTTATTATTCGTTTTTATTTTTATTGCGTCTATTTGAAACGATTTCAACGATCTAAAAATGTGCTTTGTGTCGCTTTATTTTAGCAAAACAGCAATGTTTTGAGGCTTTAATCTGCGTTTTAACGCGTAAAACAGCATAAAAAACGACGAATTTTTATTATTCTCAGTTTTTGCCATTGCTTCTATTTTGAAACGATTCCTTAAATCGATCTAAAAAAATGCTTGCATCAAAAGCGACATTTTAGCAAAACAGCATGTTTTGTTTTAACCGTTTTAACGCAAAACAGCATAAAAACGACGAAATTTCTATTATTCGTTTTTATTAATATTGCGTCTATTTTGAACGATTTCAACGATCTTAAAATGCTTGAAAATGCTTATTTTAAAGTTAAAAACAGCACGTTTTGAGCTTTTATTTTGCGTTTTAACGCGTAAAAATGCGCTAAAAACGCGACTTTTAAATTTTTATTATTCGTTTTATTTTATTGCGTCTATTTGAACGATTTCAACGATCTAAAAATGCTTGAAAATGCTTATTTTAGCAAAAACAGCACGTTTTGTTTTAATCTGCGTTTGACCGCGTAAAACAGCATAAAAAACGACGAAATTTTTATTATTCGTTTTTATTAATATTGCGTCCATTTGAACAATTTCAACGATCTAAAATGCTTGAAAATGCTTTTATTTTTACGTAAAACAGCACGTTTTGAGCTTTAACGGCGTTTTAACGCGTAAAACAGCATAAAAACGACTTTAAATCTTTTTATTATTCGCGTTTTTGGCTAATATTGCTTCTCACGAATCATTTCAACGATCTAAAAATGCTTGAAAAATGTTATTTTAGCAAAAACAGCACGTTTTGCAGAGCTTTATTCTGCGTTTAACGCAGCAGCATAAAAACGATTTAAATTTTATTATTCGTTTTTATTAATATTGCGTCTATTTGTTCCAGCTCAACGATTCTAAAATGCTGCCGGAAAAAATGCTTATTTTAGCAAAACAGCACGTTTGAGCTTTATTCCCCTGCGTTTTAACGCGTAAAACAGCATAAAACGAGACGAAATTCTTTTTATTATTCGTTTTATTTTTATTGCGTCTATTTGAACGATTTCTTAAACGATCTAAAATGCTTGAAAATGCTTATTTTAGCAAAATGTTAATGTTTTGAGCTTTTAATCTGCGTTTAACGCGTAAAACAGCATAAAACGACGAATCTTTTTATTATTCGTTTTTATTACTATTGCTTCTATTTGAACGATTTCAACGGGATCTAAAATGCTTGAAAATGCTTATTTTAGCAAAAACAAAGCACGTTTTGAGTTTAATCTGCGTTTTAACGCGTAAAAACAGCATAAAACGTGACGAATTTTTATTATCTGTTTTTATTAATATTGCTCTCTATTTGAACGATTTCAACGGGATTCTAAAATGCTTTGAGCTTATTTTAGCAAAACAGCACGTTTTGAGCTTTTAACTGCGTTTTAACGCGTAAAACAGCATAAAAACGAGAAAATTTTTTATTCGTTTTTATTAAATTGCGTCTATTTGAACGATTTCAACGATCTAAAATGCTTGAAAATGCTTATTTTAGCAAAAAGCACGTTTTGGTTTAATCTGCGTTTTAACGCGTAAAACAGATAAAACGACGAAATTTTATTATTCGTTTTTTTAATAGCTCTATTTGAACGATTTCAACGCATCTAAAATGCTTGAAAATGCTTATTTTAGCAAAACAGCACGTTTTGAGCTTTAATCTGCGTTTTAACGTAAAACAGCATAAAAACGACGAAATTTTATTATTCGTTTTTATTAATATTGCTTTATTTTGAACGATTTCAACGATCTAAAATGCTTTGAAAATGCTTATTTTAGCAAAACAGCACGTTTTGATTTAATCTGCGTTTTAACGCTAAACAGCATAAAAACGAGAATTTTTTATTATTCGTTTTATTAATATTGCTCTATTTAAAAGATTTCAACGATCTAAAATGCTTGAAAATGCTTATTTTAGCAAAATCAGCACGTTTTGAGCTTTAATGCGTTTTAAGAAACAGCATAAAACACGATTTATTTAATTATCGTTTTTATTAATATTGCGTCTATTTGAACGATTTCAACGATCTAAAATGCTTGAAAATGTTATTTTAGCAAAACAGCACGTTTTGAGCTTTTAATCAGCGTTTTAACGCGTAAACAGCATAAATAAACGCGAAATTTTATTATTCGTTTTTATTAATATTGCGTCTATTTGAACGATTTCCAACGATCTAAAATGCTTGAAAATGCTTTATTTTAGCAAAACAGACGTTTTGAGCTTAATCTGCGTTTAACGCGTAAAATCAGTATAAAAACGACGAATTTTTATTATTTCGTTTTTATTAATATTGCTCTATTTTGAAACGATTTCAACGACAAAATGCTTGAAATGCTTATTTGCAAAACAGTACGTTTTAGTTTTAATCTGCGTTTTAACGCGTAAAACACATAAAAACGACGAATTTTATTATTACGTTTTTAATTATTGCTTTTATTTGAACGATTCTAACGATCTAAAATGCTTTAAAATGTTTATTTTAGTGCAAAACAGCACGTTTTTGAGTTTAATCTGCGTTTTAAGCGAAAACAGCATAAAACGAAATTTTTTTATTATTCGTTTTATTAATATTGTCTATTTAAAAGATTTAAGATCTTGTTAAAATTTTTTAGCAAAACAGCAGTTTTAGTTTAATCTGCGTTCTTAACGCGTAAACAGCATAAAACGACGAATTTTATTATTGTTTTTATTATATTGCTTCTATTTGAACGATTTCAACGATCTAAAATGCTTTGAAAATGTTTTTTTTAGCAAAAACAGCACGTTTTGAGCTTTAATCGCGTTTAACGCGTAAAACAGCATAAAAAACGACGAAATTTTTATTATTCGTTTTTATTAATATTGCGTCATTTGAAAAGATTTCAACATCAAAATGGAAAATGCTAAGCAAAAACCTTTGATTTTAACTGCGTTTTACGCCGCATAAAACACGAAATTTTTTATTTTATTTCGTTTCTAAATTAATTTATTTT
>NW_027047447.1:0-14852 GCF_025399875.1 Dalotia coriaria
TTTTTTTTTTTTAAACCAAAAAACCAAAAAAAAAAAATAAAAATTTTGGTTTTTTTAAAAATTTTTTTCCCCAAAAAAAAAAAAAAATTCTTTTTTTTTAAAAGGTTTTTTAAAAAAAAAAACCCCCAAAATTTTTAAAAAAAAATTTTTAAAAATTTTGGTTTTGGTTTTTAAAAAAAATTTAAAAAAAAAAAATTTTTTTTTTTTTAAATTTTTTAAATTTTTTCCCAAAAATTTAAAAAAATTTTTTTTTAAAAAAAAAAAAAATTTTTTTTTTTTTTTTTTTTTTAAAAAAAAAAAAAAATTTTTTTTTTTTTTTTAAAAAAAAAAAAATTTTTTGGAAAAAAAATTTAAAAAATTTTAAAAAAAAAAAATTTTTTTTTTGGAAATTTTTAAAAAAGGGTTTAAAAAAAAGGGGGTTTTTTTTTAAGCTTTTAAAAAAAAAAAATTTAAAACCCTTTTTTTAAAAAAAAAAAAATTTTTTTTTTTTTTTTTTAAATTTTTCCCCAAAAAAGAAAAAGGAAAAATTTTTTTAAAAAAAATTTTAAAAAAAATTTTTTGTTAAAAAAAAAATTTTTTTAAAAAAAAAAAAAATTTTGGAAAAAAATTTTTTTTTTAAAAAAAAATTTTTTTTTTTTAAAAAAACCCCCAAAAAAAAAAAATTTTTAAAAAAATTTTAAAAAAAAATTTAAAAATTTTTTTTTTTTTAAAAAAAAAAAAAAAGGGGTTTTTTTTTTTTTTAAAAAAAATTTTTTTTTTTTTTTTCAAAAAAGGTTTTTTTTAAAAAAAAAATTTAAAAAAAGTTTTTAAAATTTTTTTAAAAAAAAAAAAAATTTTTTTTGTTTTTAAAAAAAAAAAAAACGTTTTTTTAAAAAAAATTTTAAAAAAAAAAAAATTTCCTTTTTTTTAAAAAAAAAAAAAACCCCTTTTTTTTTTTAAATTTTAAAAAAAAAGTTAAAACGTTCTTTTTAAAAAAAAAATTTAAAAAAAAATTTTTTTTTTTTTTTAAAACGGAAAAAAATTTCCCTTTTTTTTTTAAAAAAAAAACCCCCCAAAAAAAAAGGGGGGAAAAATTTTAAAAAAACCAAAATTTAAAAAAAATTTTTTTTTAAAAAACCCCAAAAAAAAAAAAAAAATTTGTTTTTTTTTTTAAAAAAAAAATTTTTTCTTTTTAAAAAAAAAAAAAAAATTTTAAAAAAAAAATTTTTTTTTTCCAAAAAAAAAAAAAAAAAATTTTTTTCTGTTTTTTAAAAAAATTTTTTTAAAACGTTTTTTTAAAATAAGCATTTTCAAACATTTTTGATCGTTGAAATGTTCAAATAACGCAATATTAATAAAAAAGAATAATAAAAAATTCGTCGTTTTATGTGTTTACGCGTTAAAACGCTGATTAAAACTGAAAACTGCTGTTTTCAAAATAAGCATTTTCAAACATTTTAGATCGTTGAAACCCCAAAAAGACGCAATATTAATAAAATACGAATAATAAAAAAATTTTTTTTGTTTTATGCTGTTTTCGCGTTAAAACGCAGAAAAACTCAAAAGTGCCTTTTGCTAAAAAAACATTTTCAAACATTTTAGATCGTTTAAACGTTCAAATAGAAACAAATTAATAAAAACGAATAATAAAAAAATTTGTCGTTTTTTTTGCTTTTTACGCGTTAAAAAGCAGATTAAAGCTAAAACGTGCTGTTTTCAAAAAAAAGCATTTTCAAGCATTTTAAACGTTGAAATCGTTCAAATAGACCCAAAATTTTAAAAAACGAAAAAAAAATTTTGTCGTTTTATGCTGTTTTTCGCGTTAAAACGCAATTAAAACTCAAAACTGTTTTGCTAAAAAAAGCATTTTCAAGCATTTTGATCGTTGAAACGTTCAAATAAACAATATTAATAAAAACGAATAATAAAAATTCTCGTTTTTTTTGTGTTTTTCGCGTTAAACCGTTAAAACCCAAAACGTGCTGTTTTGCTAAAATAAACATTTTCAAGCATTTTAGATCGTTGAAATCGAAAAAGACGCAATAAAAAAAAAACGAATAATAAAAAATTTTGTCGTTTTTATGCTGTTTTACGCGTTAAAACGCGAATAAAGCTCAAAACGTGCTGTTTTGCTAAAATAAGCATTTTCAAACATTTTAGATCGTTGAAATCGTTCAAATAGACCAATATTAATAAAAACGAAAAAAAAAACGTGTTTTTTTCTGTTTTAGCAAAAAACCCTTAAAACTCAAATCGTGTTTTGTAAAATAAGCATTTTCAAACATTTTAAATCGTTGAAGTCGTTCAAAAAGGCTATTAATAAAAACGAATAATAAAAATTCGTCGTTTTTTTTGCTGTTTTTGCGTTAAAACGCAGATTAAAAATCAAAACGTGCTGTTTTGCTAAAATAAGCATTTTCAAGCATTTTAGATCGTTGAAATCGTTTAAATAGAAGCAATATTAAAAAAAACGAATAATAAAAATTTCCCTTTTTTAGCTGTTTTACGCGTTAAAACGCAGATTAAAAACTCAAAACGTGCTGTTTTTTAAGCATTTTCAAACATTTTAGTCGGAAATCGTTTAAATAGAAGCAAATTTAAAAAAGAATAATAAAAAATTTGTCATTTTATGCTCTTTTTCGCGTTAAAAAGCAGATTAAAGCCCCAAAAGGCTGTTTTGCTAAAATAAGCATTTTCAAGCTTTTGCGTTGAAATCGCCCAAAAAGACGCAATATTAATAAAAACGAATAATAAAAATTTTGTTTTTTTTAAGCTTTTTTTCGCGTTAAAACGCAGAATAAAGCTGAAAACGGGCCCTTTTGCTAAAAAAAAACAAGCATTTTAGATCGTTGAAATCCCTTCAAATAGAAGCAATATTAATAAAAACGAATAATAAAAATTCGTGTTTTATGCTGTTTTTCCCTTAAAAAGCAATTAAAACTCAAAACGTGCTGTTTTGCTAATATAAGCATTTTCAAGCATTTTGGTGTTTAAATCGTTCAAATAGAAGCAAATTAAAAAACGAATAATAAAAATTTCGTCGTTTTTTCTTTTACGCGTTAAAACGCAGAAAAGCTCAAAACGTGCTGTTTTGCTAAAATAAGCATTTTTAAGCATTTTTTGATCGTTTAAATGTTCAAATGGAAGCAATATTAATAAAAAAAAATAAAAAATTTTGTCGTTTTATGCTGTTTTACGCGTTAAAAAAGCAGATTAAAGCTTTTAAACTCTGTTTTTAAAAAAAGCATTTTTAACATTTTTTGATCGTTGAAATCGTTCAAATAGACGCAATAAAAAAAAAAAAACGAATAATAAAAATTTCGTCGTTTTTTTGTTTTTTTACGCGTTAAAACGCGAATAAAGTCAAAAAGTGTGTTTTCAAAATAAGCATTTTCAAGCATTTTAGATCGTTGAAATCGTTCAAATAGCGCAATATTAAAAAAACAATAATAAAAAAATTTCGTCGTTTTTTTGCTGTTTTCGCGTTAAAAAACAGATTAAAGCTCAAAACGGCTGTTTTGCTAAAAAAACATTTTTTCAAGCATTTTGTCGTTGAAATCGTTCAAATAGACGCAATATTAATAAAAAAAGAATAATAAAAATTCGTCGTTTTATGCTGTTTTTTCGCGTTAAAACGCAGATTAAAACTCAAAAAGGGTGTTTTTTAAAAAAAATTTTCAAACATTTTTTGATCGTTGAAATCGTTCGAAAAATTTAAAAAAAACGAATAATAAAAATTTATCGTTTTATGCGTTTTACGAGTTAAAACGCAGATTAAAGCTCAAAACTCTTTTTTTAAAAAAAGCATTTTCAAGCATTTTAGACGTTGTCGCAAAAAGAAGTAAATAAAAAGAAAAATAAAAAAATTGCGTTTTATGCGTTTTACGCGTTAAAACGCAGATTAAAACTCAAAACGTGCTGTTTTGCTAAAATAATCATTTTCAAGCATTTTAGATCGTTTAAATCGTTCAAATAGACGCAATATTAATAAAAACGGGTAAAGATTCGTGTTTTATGCTTGTTTACAGCGTTAAAACGCAGATTAAAGCTCAAAACGTGCTGTTTGCTAAAATAAGCATTTTCAAGCATTTTGAATCGTTGAAATCGTTCAAATAAACAATATTAATAAAAACGGTAATAAAAATTTGTGTTTATGCCGTTTTACGCGTTAAAACGCAGATTAAAGAAAGCTCAAAATGATGCTGTTTTGCTTTAAAATTAACATTTTCAGCATTTTAGATCGTTGAAATCGTTCAAATAGAAGCAATATTAATAAAAACGAATAATAAAAATTCGTCGTTTTATGCCGTTTGCGGTGCAAAACGCAGATTAAACCTCAAACGTGCGTTTTGCTAAAATAAGCATTTTCAAGCATTTTTAGATGGTTGAAATCGTTCAAATAGACGCAATATTAATAAAAACGAATAATAAAATTTGCGTCGTTTTTGCTGTTTACGCGTTAAACGCAGGTAAAAGCTCAAAACGTGCTGTTTTGCTAAAATAAGCATTTTCAAAGCATTTTTAGATCGTTGAAATCGTTCAAATAGAAGCAATATTGTGAAAACGAATGGCAAAATTCGTCGTTTTATGCTTTGTTTTTGCGCGTTAAAACGCAGATTAAAGCTCAAAACGTGCTGTTTTGCTTCAAAAATAAAGCATTTTCAAGCATTGCAGATCGTTGAAATCGTTCAAATAGAAGCAATATTAATAAAACGAATAATAAAAATTCGTCATTTTTATGCTTTGTTTTACGCGTTAAAACGCAGATTAAAAACTCAAAACGTGCTGTTTTGCTAAAACCATTTCAAGCATTTTGAATCGTTGAAATCGTTCAAATAGGCGCAATATTAATAAAAACGAATAATAAAAAATTTCGTCGTTTTTTATGCTGTTTGCGTTAAAACGCAGAATAAAAACTCAAAACGTGCTGTTTTAACTGAAATAAACATTTTCCGGCATTTAGGTCGTTGAAATCGTTCAAATAGAAGCAATATTAATAAAAACGAATAATAAAAATTCGTCGTTTTATGCTGTTTTACGCGTTAAAACGCAGATTAAAACTCAAAACGTGCTGTTTTGCTAAAATAAGCATTTTCAAGCATTTTAGATCGTTGAAATCGTTCAAAATAGACGCAATATTAATAAAACGAATAACCAAAATTTTGTGTTTTATGCTGTTTTTACGCGTTAAAACGCAGAATAAAACTCAAAAGCGTGCTGTTTTGCTAAAATAAGCATTTTTCAAGCATTTTAAGTCGTTGAAATCGTTCAAATAAGAAGCAATAGTAATAAAAACGAATAATAAAAATTCGTCGTTTTTATTATGCTGTTTGCGTTAAAACGCAGATTAAACCTCAAAACGTGCTGTTTTGCTTTAAAATAAGCATTTTCAAGCATTTAGATCATTGAAATCGCATTCCGGAAATGGACGCAATATTAAGCAAAAACGAATAAATAAAATTTCGTCGTTTTATGCTTGTTTTACGCGTTAAAACGCAGAATAGCTCAAAACGTGCTGTTTTTGCTAAAATAAGCATTTTCAAAGCATTTTTAGATCGTTGAAATCGTTTCAAATAGACGCAATATTAATAAAAACGAACAATAAAAAATTTCGTCGTTTTTATGCTGTTTACGCGTTAAAAGGCGTTAAAGCTCAAAACGTGCTGTTTTGCTTTAATATAAAGCATTTTCAAGCATTTAGATCGTTGAAATCGTTCAGGAAATAAGAAACAGCCGTGCGTAAAACGAATAATAAAAAATCGTCGTTTTTTATGCTGTTTTACGCGTTAAAACGCAGATTAAAGCTCAAATCGTGCTTTGTTTTGCTAAAATAAGCATTTTTCAGAAGCATTTTGGTGTTGATCGTTTCAAATAGACGCAATAAAAATAAAAAACGAATAATAAAAATTTCGTCGTTTTATGCTGTTTTGCGGTGAAAAACGCAGATTAAAGCTCAAAACGTGCTGTTTTGCGCACAAAATAAGCATTTTCAAGCATTTTAGATCGTTGAAATCGTTCAAATAGGCAATATTAATAAAAACGAATAATAAAAAATTCATCGTTTTATGCTGTTTTACGAGGATTAAACGCAGATTAAAGCTCAAAACATTAACTGTTTTTGTTAAAATAAGCATTTTCAGCATTTTTAGATCGTTGAAATCGTTCAAATAGAAGCAATATTAATAAAAAACGAATAATGAAATTTATCGTTTTATGCTGTTTTACGAGTTAAAACGCGAATTAAAGCAAAACGTGCTGTTTTGTTTAAATAAGCATTTTCAAGCATTTTTAGATCGTTGAAATCGTTTCAAATAGAAGCAATATTAATAAAAACGAATAATAAAAAAATTCGTCGTTTTTTATGCTGTTTTGCGTTAAAACGCAGATTAAAAACTCAAACGTGCTGTTTTGCTAAAATAATCATTTTCCAGCATTTTTTAGATCGTTGCAATCGTTCAAATAGACGCAATAATAATAACAAACGAATAAAATTTCGTCGTTTTATGCTGTTTTACGCGTTAAACGCGGGTAAAACTCAAAACGTGCTGTTTTTGCCAAATAAGCATTTTCAAGCATTTTAGATCGTTGAAATCGTTCCGTAAACGTAATAAAAAACGAATAATAAAAAATTCGTCGTTTTGGAAGCACCGTTTTTGCGCGTTAAAAACGCGATTAAAGAAAACTCAAACGTGCTGTTTTGCTTTAAAATAAAGCATTTTCAAGCATTTTAGATCGTTGAAATCGTTCAAATAGACGCAATATTAATAAAAACGAATAAAATTTCGTCGTTTTTATGCTGTTTTACGCGTTAAAACGCTGATTAAAGTAAACGTGCTGTTTTGCTGAAATAAGCATTTTTAAAGCATTTTAGATCGTTGAAATCGTTCAAATAGGCACCGTATTGGCAAAACGAATAATAAAAATTCGTCGTTTTATGCTTTGTTTTTGCCGCGTTAAAACGCAGATTAAAGCTCAAAAGCATTATTGTTTGCTAAAATAAGCGGTACCGGCATTTTAGATCGTTGAAATCGTTCCGGAAATAGAAGCAATATTAATAAAAACGAATAATAAAAGAATTTCGTCGTTTTTATGCCGTTTTACGCGTTAAACGCAGATTAAAACTCAAACGTGCTGTTTTGCTAAAATAAGCATTTTCCGGCATTTTAGATCGTTGAAATCGTTGAAATAGAAGCAATATTAATAAAAACGAATAATAAAATTCGTCGTTTTTATGCCGTTTTTACGCGTTAAAACGCGTTAAACCTCAAAACGTGCGTTTTGTACAAAATAAGCATTTTCAGCATTTTAGATAGTTGAAATCGTTCCAAATAGACATAATATTAATAAAAACGAATAATAAAATTTGCGTCGTTTTATGCTGTTTACGCGTTAAAACGCGAATTAAAGCTCAAAACGATACTGTTTTGCTAAAATAAGCATTTTCAAGCATTTAGATCGTTGAAATCGTTCCAAATAGAAGCAATATTAATAAAACGAATAATAAAAAATTCGTCACGTTTTATGCTGTTTTACGCGTTAAAACGCAGATTAAAGCTCAAAACGTGCTGTTTTAACAAAATAACATTTTCAGCATTTTTTAGATCGTTGAAATCGTTCAAAATAGAAGCAATATTAATAAAAAGAAGCGAATAATAAAAAATTCGTCATTTTTATGCTGCTGTTTACGCGTTAAAACGCAGATTAAAGCTCAAAACGTGCTGTTTTTGCTTTAAAATAAGCATTTTTCAAGCATTTTAGATCGTTGAAATCGTTCAAATAGACGCAATATTAATAAAAACGAATAATAAAATTTCGTCGTTTTTATGCTGTTTACGCGTTAAAACGCAGAATAAAGCTCAAAACGTGCTGTTTTGCCGACCGGCATTTTTAAGCATTTTTGGGTCGTTGGGGAAATCGTTCCAAATGAGAAGCAATGATAATAAAAAACGGAATAATAAAATTCGTCGTTTTATGCTGTTTTACGCGTTAAAACGTTAAAGCTCAAAACGTGCTTTGTTTTGCTTTAAAATAAGCATTTTTCGGCATTTTAGATCGTTGAAATCGTTCAAATAGAAACTTAATATTAATAAAGCGAATAATAAAAATTCGTCGTTTTATGCTTTGTTTTACGCGTTAAAACGCAGATTAAACTCAAAACGTGCTTTTGTTTTGCTAAAGTAGCATTTTCAAGCATTTTAGATCGTTGACATCGGTCAAATAGACGCAATAAAATAAAAAACCGAATAATAAAATTTCGTCGTTTTATGCTGTTTTACGCGTTAAACGCAGAATAAAGCTCAAACATTAGCTGTTTTGCTAAAATAAGCATTTTCAAACATTTTAGATCGTTGAAATCGTTCAAATAAGACGCAATATTAATAAACGAACAATAAAAATTTCGTCGTTTTATGCTGTTTTCGCGTTAAAAAGGCAGATTAAAGCTCAAAACGTGCTGTTTTGCTAATATAAACATTTTCAGCATTTTTTAGATCGTTGAAATCGTTCAAATGATAGAAGCAATATTAATAAAACGAATAATAAAAAATCGTCGTTTTTATGCTGTTTTACGCGTTAAACGCAGATTAAGCTCAAAAACGTGCTGTTTTGCTAAAATAAGCATTTTTCAAGCATTTTTGAATCGTTGAAATCGTTCAAATAGACACTTAATATTAATAAAAACGGAATAATAAAATTTCGTCGTTTTATGCTGTTTTACGCGTTAAAACGCAGAATAAAGCTTTCAAAACGTGCTGTTTTGCTAAATAAGCATTTTCAAGCATTTAGATCGTTGAAATCGTTCGTAAACAATATTAATAAAACGAATAATAAAAAATTCGTCGTTTTATGCTGTTTTACGCGTTAAAACGCAGATTAAACCTCAAAACGATGCTGTTTTGCTAAAATAAAAGCATTTTCAAGCATTTTTAGATCGTGAAATCATTCAAATGGACGCAATATTAATAAAAAACGAATAATAAAAATTTCGTCGTTTTTATGCTGTTTTACGCGTTAAACGCAGAATAAAGCTCAAAACGTGCTGTTTTGCTAAAATAAGCATTTTTCAAGCATTTTAGATCGTTGAAATCGTTCAAATAGACGCAATATTAATAAAAACGAAAGACAATAAAAAGAATTTCGTCGTTTTTATGTGCTGTTTTACGCGTTAAAAAGGCAGATTAAGCTCAAAACGTGCTGTTTTGCTGTATATAAGCATTTTCAAGCATTTTAGATCGTTGAAATCGTTTCAAATAGAGGCTTAATATTAATAAAAAACGAATAATAAAAAATCGTCGTTTTATGCTGTTTTACGCGTTAAAACGCAGATTAAGCTCAAATCGTGCTGTTTTGCTAAAATAAGCATTTTCAAGCATTTTTAGATCGTTGAAATCACGTTCAAATAGACGCAATAAAAATAAAAAACGAATAATAAAATTTCGTCGTTTTTATGCTGTTTTGCGCGTTAAAAACGCAGATTAAAGCTCAAAACATTAGCACTGTTTTGCTAAAATAAGCATTTTCAAGCATTTTTAGATGGTGAAATCGTTCAAATAGACGCAATATTAATAAAACGAATAATAAAAATTCGTCGTTTTTTTATGCTGTTTTACGCGTTAAAACGCAGATTAAAACTCCAAAACGTGCTGTTTTTTTTTTGCTTTAAAATAGGCATTTTTCAAGCATTTTAGATCGTTGAAATCGTTCAAATAAAGCAATATTAATAAAAAACGAATAATAAAAAAATTTATCGTTTTATGCTTTTGTTTTGCAGTTAAAACGCCAGATTAAAGCTCAAAAACGTGCTGTTTTTTGTTAAAATAAGCTTTTCAAAAATTTTTAGATCGTTGAAATCGTTTCCAAATAAAGCAATATTAATAAAAAAGCGAATAATAAAAAAATTCGTTACTATGCTGTTTTACGCGTTAGAACGCGCAGATTAAAGCTCAAAACGTGCTGTTTTTAGCAAAATAAGCATTTCCAGCATTTTAGATCGTTGCAATCGTTCCGTCAGACGCAATATTAATAAAAACGAATAAAAATTTCGTCGTTTTATGCTGTTTTGCGCGTTAAAAACGCAGATTAAAAGCTCAAAACGTGCTGTTTTTGCTAAAATAAGCATTTTCAAGCATTTTTAGATCGTTGAAATCGTTCAGGCGAAGCAATATTAATAAAAACGAATAATAAAAAAATTCGTCGTTTTTACATGCTGTTTTACGCGTTAAAACGCAGATTAAACCTCAAAACGTGCTGTTTTGCTAAAATAAGCATTTTCAAGCATTTAGATCATTGAAATCATTCAAATGGACGCAATATTAATAAAACGAATAATAAAAATTTCCGTCGTTTTATGCTGTTTTTGCATACGTTAAAACGCAGAATAAAGCTCAAACGTGCTGTTTTTTGCTAAAATAAGCAACACCGTTAATCGTCGTTTTATGCCATTTTTACGCGTTAAAAGGCGAATTAAGCTCAAAACGTGCTGTTTTGCTAATATAAGCATTTTCAAGCATTTTTAGATCGTTGAAATCGTTCCAAACTAAACAATATTAATAAAAAACGAATAATAAAAAATCGTCGTTTTTTTATGCTGTTTTGCGCGTTAAAACGCGAATTATAAATCATTGCTGTTTTTGCTAAAATAAGCATTTTCAAGCGTGCAGATCGTTGAAATCACAAATAGACGCAATAAAAAATAAAAACGAATAATAAAAAATTTCGTCGTTTTTATGCTGTTTTGCGCGTTAAAACGCAGATTAAGCTCAAAACATTAACTGTTTTGCTAAAGTAAGCATTTTCAAGCATTTTAGATCGTTGAAATCGTTCCAAATAGACGCAATATTAGCAAAAACGAATAATAAAAATTCGTCGTTTTATGCTGTTTTACGAAAGTTAAACGCAGATTAAGCTCAAAACGTGCTGTTTTGTTAAAATAAAGCATTTTTCAAGCATTTTTAGATGCGTTGAAATCGTTCAAAATAAGCAATATTAATAAAAACGAATAATAAAAAATTTATCGTTTTTATGCTGTTTTTACGAAGTTAAAACGCAGATTAAACTCAAAACGTGCTGTTTTGTTAAAATAAGCATTTTCAAGCATTTTAGATCGTTGAAATCGTTCAAATAAGAAGCAATATTAATAAAAAACGAATAATAAAAATTCGTCGTTTTTTGTAACTTGTTTTACGCGTTAAAACGCAGATTAAAACTCAAAACGTGCTGTTTTGCTGCGACAATCATTTTCAGCATTTTTTAGATCGTTGCAATCGTTCAAATAGACGCAATAATAATAACAAACGAATAATAAAAATTTCGTCGTTTTTTATGCTGTTTTACGCGTTAAAACGCCGGATTAAAGCTCAAAAACGTGCTGTTTTTGCTAAAATAAGCATTTTCAAGCATTTTAGATCGTTGAAATCGTTCAAATAGAAGCAATATTAATAAAACGAATAATAAAAAAATTCGTCACGGAAGCTGTTTTACGCGTTAAAACGCAGATTAAAGCTCAAAGCGTGCTGTTTTGCTAAAATAAGCATTTTCAAGCATTTTAGATCGTTTGAAATCACGTTCAAATAGACGCAATATTAATAAAAACGAATAAAAATTTCGTCGTTTTTTGTAGCTGTTTACGCGTTAAACGCTGATTAAAGCTCCAAACGTGCTGTTTTTAGCACAAATAAGCATTTTAAAACGTACAGATCGTTGAAATCGTTCAAATAGGCCGCAATATTAATAAAAAACGAATAATAAAAGTTCGTCGTTTTTATGCTGTTTTTACGCGTTAAAACGCAGATTAAAAGCTCAAAAACGTGCTGTTTTTGCTTTAAAATAGCATTTTCAAGCATTTTTAGATCGTTGAAATCGTTCCAAATAAACAATATTAATAAAAAACGAATAATAAAATTTGTCGTTTTTATGCCGTTTTACGCGTTAAACGCAGATTAAGAAAACTCAAAACGTGCTGTTTTGCTTTAAAATAAGCATTTTCAGAAAGCATTTTAGATTTGAAATCGTTCAAATAGAAGCAATATTAATAAAAACGAATAATAAAAATTCGTCGTTTTTTATGCCGTTTTACGCGTTAAACGCAAACCTCAAAACGTGCGTTTTGCTAAAATAAGCATTTTCAAGCATTTTTAGATAGTTGAAATCGTTCAAATAGACGCAATATTAATAAAAACGAATAATAAAATTTGCGTCGTTTTTATGCTGTTTACGCGTTAAAACGCGGGTAAACTCAAAACGTGCTGTTTTGCTAAAATAAGCATTTTCAAGCGCATTTTTAGATCGTTGAAATCGTTCAAATAGAAGCAATGTAAAAAACGAATAATAAAAAATTCGTCGTTTTATGCTGTTTACGCGTTAAAAACGCAGATTAAAGCTCAAAACGGTAACTGTTTTTGCTAAAATAAAGCATTTTCAAGCATTTTAGATCGTTGAAATCGTTCAAATAGAAGCAATATTAATAAAACGAATAATAAAAATTCGTCATTTTATGCTGTTTTACGCTAAAACGCAGATTAAAGCTCAAGAGCTTGATGCTGTTTTAACAAATAAGCATTTTCAAGCATTTTAGATCGTTGAAATCTCGTTCAAATAGACGCAATATTAATAAAAACGAATAATAAAATTTCGTCGTTTTTATGCTGTTTTTGCGCCAAAACGCAGAATAAAGCTCAAAACGTGCTGTTTAGCACAAATAAACATTTTTCAAAAGCATTTTAGGTCGTTGAAATCGTTCAAATAGAAACGTGTAATAAAAACGAATAATAAAAAGTGCGTCGTTTTTTTATAACGTTTTTACGCGTTAAAACGCGAGATTAAAGCTCAAAACGTGCTGTTTGCTAAAATAAGCATTTTCAGAAAGCATTTGCAGATCGTTGAAATCGTTCAATAGAAGCAATATTAATAAAAAACGAATAATAAAAATTCGTCGTTTTTATGCTGTTTACGCGTTAAAACGCAGATTAAAGCTCAAAACGTGCTGTTTTGCTAAAATTAGCATTTTCAAGCATTTTAGATCGTTGACATCGTTCAAATAGACGCAATAAAAATAAAAACGAATAATAAAAATTTCGTCGTTTTTATGCTGTTTTACGCGTTAAAACGCAGAATAAAGCTCAAAACGTGCTGTTTTAGCTAAAATAAGCATTTTCAAGCATTTTAAGATCGTTGAAATCGTTCAAAATAGACGCTGTATTAATAAAAAACGAACAATAAAAATTTCGTCGTTTTGCATGCTGTTTACGCGTTAAAAAGGCAGATTAAAGCTCAAAACATTCTTTTTGCTAATATAAGCATTTTCAAGCATTTTTAGATCGTTGAAATCGTTCAAATAGAAGCAATATTAATAAAAAACGAATAATAAAAATCGTCGTTTTTATGCTGTTTTACGCGTTAAAAAACAGATAAGCTCAAACGTGCTGTTTTGCTAAAATAAGCATTTTCAAGCATTTAATCGTTTAAACGTTCAAATAGAACGCAATAAAAAAAAACGAATAATAAAAATTCGTCCCTTTTATGCTGTTTTAGCGTTAAACGCAGATTAAACTCAAAACGGGGTTTTGCTAAAAAAGCTTTTCAAGCATTTTAGATCGTTGAAACGTTCAAATAGACGCAATATAAAAAACGAATAATAAAAAATTTTTCGTTTTATGCTGTTTTACGCGTTAAAACGGATTAAAGCTCAAAACGTGCTGTTTTGCTAAAATAAGGGATTTTCAACATTTTAGATCCGTTGAAAATCGTTCAAATAGAAGCAATATTAATAAAAAACGAAAATAAAAATTTATCGTTTTTAATGCTGTTTTACGGTTTAAAAAAGCAGATTAAAGCTCAAAACTTGCTTTTTTTTAAAAGCATTTCAAGAAATTTAGATCGTTGAAATTGTTCAAATAGAACAATATTAATAAAACGAATAATAAAAATCGTGTTTTATGTGTTTACGCGTTAAAACGCAGATTAAAGCTCAAAACGTGCTGTTTTGTTAAAATAAGCATTTTCAAAAACATTTTAGATCGTTGAATCGTTCAAATAGACGGGAATTTAAAAAAAACGAATAATAAAAAATTTTGTCGTTTTTGTTGTTTTCGCGTTAAAACGCAGATTAAAGTCAAACGTGTGTTTTGCTAAAAAAGCTTTTCAGCTTTTATCGAAAACGTTCAAAAAGCATATTAATAAAAACGAATAAAAAAAATTCTCGTTTTATGCGTTTTACGCGTTAAAACGGGGAATTAAACCTCAAAACGTTTCCTGTTTTGCCTTAAAAAAGCATTTTCAAAAAAATTTGTGATGCTTTGTGAACCTTCAAATGGACGCAAATTAAAAAAACCAATAATAAAATTTTCGCCTCGTTCCTTTTATTTAAAGTTACCGCTTAAAACGCGAATAAAAAATTCAAAACTGCTTTTTCCCAAAATAACATTTTCAAGCATTTAATCGTTAAAATCGTTTGGCGCAATAAATAAAAAACAAAAAAAAACGCCGATGCGTTTTCGCGTTTTGGGGAGAAAAGCCCAAAACGTGCTGTTTTTAATATAAGATTTTCAACATTTTGATCGTTGAAATGTTTAAATAGAAGCAATATTAATAAAAAAAGAATAATAAAAAAAAACGTCGTTTTTTTGCTGTTTTACCCCTTAAAACGCAGATTAAAAACTAAATCGCGTTTTTGCTAAAAATAAGCATTTTTGCATTTTGATCGTTGAAATCGCAAAAACGCCAAAAAAAAAAAAACGAATAATAAAAACGTGTTTTATGTGTTTTTCGCGTTAAACGCAGATTAAAGCTCAAAACGTGCTGTTTTGCTAAAAAAAGCATTTTCAAGCAAATTTTTTTAAAAAAAAATCGTAAAAAATTTTTTTTTGTTTTTTTAAAAA